>NC_053494.1:177820902-178120902 GCF_905171775.1 Rana temporaria | reverse complement strand
TATATAAGAACGGCGTAAGGGGACTGGGCACAGACAATAAGGAAAAGGATTGCCGATGTCGATGCCAGCAATCTAAAATCATACTGTGGGCCAGATTCACAAAGAGTTACGCCGGCGTATCAGTAGATACGCCGACGTAACTCAGAATCTAAGCCCGTCGTATGTTTAAGTGTATGCTCAAACTGAGATACACTTAAACACGCCTAAGATACGACGGCCTGCGCCGTCGTATCTTAGGGTGAAATATTTACGCTGGCCGCTAGGTTGCGCTTCCATTGAGGTCGGCGTAGAATATGCAAATGAGTCGTTACGCCGATTCACGAACGTACGCTTGCCCGTCGCAGTAAAGATACGCCGTTTCCGTAAGAGATACGCGGCGTAAAGATAAACATGCCCCCTAGGTGGCGTACTCAATGTTAAGTATGGCCGTCGTTCCCGCGTCGTAATTTGAAAATTTTACGTCGTTTGCGTAACTCGTCCGTGAATGGGGCTGGACGCCATTTACGTTCACGTCGAAACCAAAGACGTCCTTTCGACGTCATTTGGAGCAATGCACCCTGGGATATTTTACAGGCGGCGCATGCGCAGTACGTTCGGCACGGGAACACGCTTAATTTAAATGCTCCACGCCCCCTACCCGGCTAATTTGAATTAGGCGGGCTTGCGCCGGGTGATTTACGCTACGCCGCGGCAACTTTACAGGCAAGTGCTTTGTGAATAAAGCACTTGCCTGATAAACTTGCGGCGGCGTAACGTAAATCAAATACGTTACGCCCGCCCACAAATACGACCATCTATGTGAATCTGGCCCTGTATGTGTAAGCCAGAGCCAAGAGGAACGTGATCCAATGTCTTTTAATGAAAGCTAGAGAGCCGCTTTAGGATGTATCAGAGAACAGTCTATTTCTAGTTGAAGCCATTGTTTATTACGAAAATTATGCAACCAATCTAGAATACGAGATGCATAACAGCTTTATATGTCAGGGTACGGCAAGCCTATACTCCAATTGACTTTCAAACAGCAATTTGTTTACCAGACAGAAATCTGATCTGCTTTTCTAATTGTATAAATCTGTCTGCTGGTCCAAATATCACTAGTGTGTCGCAGAGTGATGCAGGGGCCATTGGATGGAGTCCCAGCGCAAAGCAAGGGATGCAGCCATCTGACACACAGGGAGGAAGTGTATTGGATGTAATAATTCTACTGGAGGCTTTGCTGTGCTGGAGGGAAAATGTTCCAGGGATGGTAAATATAAAGATTGGGCTAGATTCAGGTACAACTGCGCTTTTTTTACGGAGGCGCAGGGCAACGTTTTTGCCCTGCCCCCCCGCAAATTTACTGCGCTGCCCTTGATTCACGGAGCAGTAGCTCCGTAAATTGCGTGGGCGCGCCGGCAAAATGCCCGGTGTAAGCGCGCGCAATTTAAATGATCCCGTAGGGGGCGGGAATCATTTAAATTAGGCGCGTTCCCGCGCCGATCGTAGAGCGCATGCTCCGTCGGGAAACTTTCCCGACGTGCATTGTGGCAAATGACGTCGCAAGGACGTAATTTGCTTCAAAGTGAACGTTAATGGCGTCCAGCGCCATTCACAAATCACTTATGCAAACTACGTAAATTTGAAATTTCGCGACGCGGGAACGACGGGTATACGTAACATTGGCTGCCCCTGCTAATAGCAGGGGCAGCCTTACGCGAAAAACGCCGTACGGAAACGATGTAAACTGCGTACGCAGGGCTCACATAACGTTGTGAATCGGCGTTAGTATGCAATTTGCATACTATACGCTGAGCACAACGGGAACGCCACCTAGCGGCCATCGCAAGAATGCAGCCTAAGATATGCGGGCATAAGAGCCTTATGCCGTTTTCGAGGTTCCTGAATCAGGAGCATTCGTTACGCCGGGGCAAGTAAGCAATTGCGCTGTGTTACTATGGTTACACAGGCGCAATTGCTTTTTGAATCCAGGCCATTGTCTTTTGCAGGGTATTTTTATAGGTATCATGTGTTCTATATATCCCTTTTAATGTCTAATTTGCCAAACGCCTAACTGTAACAATACATAATTATTTTGACGTTAAATACTTGTGCTATGGCAGCAGCTAGCTGCCATAACCCCAGTATCTTTATTTACAGCTAGCAAGCGGCTTTCATATAAAAGTAGTCCTGTGGCTGCGAGATCACTTTATGCCCCTTTCACACTGAAAGTCACGCGATTTTGCCACAATTTTGTGGCCGCGATTTTGACGCAATTTTAACACAATTTCAAAGAATGCCTGTGTAAACTTGAGGTCTATGAACCTCAACTTGCATTAAAGTAGGACCAAAGTAGTACAGGGATTACTAGTACAGGGACTACTTTGAAGTCGGTGAGACTTGAAGTCGCACAGATATGAATGGTTATCATTGGGAATCATGGGGTATGTCATGTGACTCTGATGTCCAAAGTCACAGGAAAAGTTGTGAAAGGGGCCTTATAGGCAGCGGGAGAGGTGCCCCCTGCCACTTCCCAGTGTCTTTCAGGTTTAACAAAGCTGTGGTAAACCTGGAAGTGATCCGGTCCAGCCGGTGGCTGGGCAGGAACCCGAGTGAGGCATAGCATAGCATCATCTTTCACATTTTACAAAAACATTGGGCTAATTTTATTATTTAAAAAAAAAATATTCAATCAAGTGTAGGTTTTCCCCAAAAATTGTGTTTGAAAGACCGCTGCACAAATACAGTGTGACATACAATATTGCAACAACCGCCATTTTGTTTTCTAGGGTCTCTGCTAAAAAAAAATTAAGTTTGGGGATTCTAAGTAATTTTCTAACAAAAAAACACAGATTTTAAGTCAAGTTAAGCAACAAATTTCAGAAAAAGGCCTGGTCTTAAAGTGGTTAACCATATTATCTATCTCATGTTATGTTGTGTTAACACTGATGATTTGGAAGGAATTCAAAAATACAATGAAAATAGGGGTCACTTGTTTCACCACCTGTCAGTGGTATGACTACTGCTGGCCTGGTCCACTGGTTCACTTCTGCACCTTATTTCTATTCTGTGGAAACACAGGCAGAATTAAAAGCAAGAAACATTTGGGATGAGATATCTACTATGAAACATCAGAAAGTACCGTATTTATCAGCGTATAACACGCACCCTAACTTTAACCACTTAATACCCGCACGCCGTCATATGAAGTCCAAAACGGGGACCTGTTATCCCGGGTGGACGTCATATGACGTCCTGGGCTTTGTGGGGGGATATCTCAATGATGCCTGCACCCAGAGGCATCATTAGGATATCATTTTTTAGCGGCGGCCGCTAGATCGTTCTTACAGGTGGCGGGAGGGGACATCCCCCCCTCCTGCCGCCATCCGGTGCTTCTCCCGGCTCTCCCGTGCCATCGGGGGCCCGGAGCGATGATCGCCGTCCGCCGGATGTTTGCCATAGAGATGACTGGTGACCAGATGGTCACCAGTCATCTCTATGACCGTCGGAGGCCCGGGCGCGATGTGATGACGTCACGCCCGGGCCCCCGTAAGTAAACAAACCACAATTGCGGCTAGTTTGAATGAGATCTGTGAATTTTTTTTCACGATCTCATTCTTTCCAGCCTGGAGAAGAGATGTGGGGTCTTATTGACCCCGCATCTCTCCTTAAAGAGGACCTGTCACACACATTTCCTATTACAAGGGATGTTTACATTCCTTGTAATAGGAATAAAAGCGATTGAAAAAAAATTTGTAAAAAATAAATAAATAAGTAAAATAAAAAATAAATAATAATAATAAAAAAATTAAAACGCCCCTGTGCCCGGTAGCTCGCGCTCAGAAGCGTATGCACACGTAAGTCCCGCCCACGTATGTAAACGTCGTTCAAACCACACATGTGAGGTGTCGCCGCGTGCGTTAGAGCGTGTGCAACAATTCTTGCACTAGACCTCCTCTGTAACTCTAAACTGGTAACCTGTAAAAATGTTAAAGTGTCGCCTATGGAGATTTTTAAGTAACGAAGTTTGGCGCCATTCCATGAGTGTGTGCAATTTTCAAGCATGACATGTTAGGTATCTATTTACTCGGCATAACCTCATCTTTCATATTTTACCAAAAAATTGGGCTAACGTTACTGTTTTGTTATTTTTTAATTTATGAAACAATTTTTTTACAAAAAAGCCGTTTGAAAAATTATTGCGCAAATACGTTGCAAGATAAAAAGTTGCAATGACCGCCATTTTATTCCCTAGGGTGTCTGCTAAAAAAACATATATAATGTTTTGGGGTTCTGAGTAATTTTCTAGCAAAAGAATGATGATTTGTACATGTAGGAAAGAAGTGCCAGAATAGGCCCGGGAAGGAGGTGGGATTTAAAGCCCGGTATTGAAGTGGTTAAGAGGAAAGTTTCAGGAAAAAAACTTTCCACAGCCCCCTGCGTATAACACGCAGGCACCGTTTACCCTCAATTTTCAGGGTAAAAAAGTGAGTGTTATATGCCAATAAATACAGTAGTTATATATTATATGTATGTTTACAGCTAATAACTCTTAAAACGTATTTCTTTTCGCTCAATTTGTAGGTGCGTTCCATAATCAGTGACTTTGCCGTGTTCCTTACTATAATGGTTATGGTAGTGATAGACTATTGTCTTGGAATTCCATCCCCAAAGCTTCAGGTTCCGAGTGATTTCAAGGTAACAAAAAAATTATTATTATTTTCATGGTATTTTCAGTGAAGTATATTGACACTAATAAAAATCATTATGCTTGTATTTACCACGGAGTTCATCAATGCATAATTTCCCATGGTTGCTTTCAAGTTGAATGCTATATTGAATTTTTATATCTTTTGAAACATTCAGTGATAAGCTATACCCACCACAATTCCTTGTCTTGTCTAATTGCAATGACCAATCAAAAGTAACCTGATAAAGTCTTAGGCCCAGATTCACATAGATTGGCGCATCTTTATGCCGGCGTAGCGCATCTCATATGCGTTACGCCGACGTAACTTAGAGAGGTAAGCTCCGTATTCTCATAGCAAATGCGCCCAATTTTGCGCCGGCGTAACGTAAATTAGTTGGCGTAAGCCGGCGTAATTCAAAGTAGGAAGGAAGTGGGCGTGATCCATTTAAATAAAGCGTGACCCCATGCAAATGAAGGGCTGAACGAACGGCGCATGCGCCGTGATTTGTGATCGTATGTCGCGCATGCTCACAACTACGTCCGGCGTAAGCCCTGAGATACGCCGGCCCACCGCTTACGCCCAGGGCATAAATACGCCCAGACATACGCCCGTCGAGTGCAAAAGTACACCTGTTTGGTTTCTTGAGGTGTAAGTACTTTTACTGTGTCTTACTTTGTGCCATGCCTGCTCCTCGCAGTGATAAGAGAAAGAAAAACTTCCTCCCAGAGGAGAGGGCGATTATTATATCGGCCATGGAGAGGTATGATGCTCGCCTCCATGGGGCAGAAAGTAAAGGCACGAGTAAGGCCAAGAGGGATGAGATCCTGATGAGGATCACCACCCAGGTCAATGCCCTTGGGAATGAGGTACGGAGACCCAAGGACATTTTGAAAAAGATAAATGACCTGCGTCGGGTGGTCAAAGAGAAGCTGGGCAAGATGAGGAGGCATGCCAGCGCCACTGGAGGTGGACCAGCTTCTGCTCTTAGGCTGACTCCTGAGGAGCAAGTGGTTGCCCGGTGCCTTCAGAGGGAGCAAGTAGAGGGAGTGGAGGGCTATGACTCAGTTGAACCAGCCTTGAGGACAGGTAAGTGTGTTTTTTCTCCTATCTGGTGTGTAGCATGTGAGGGGGTGGAAGTGAACATGTGACAAGTGTGTGGGTCCACCAACATGTGAATGTTTTGTGTCATCCGCAGATGTCCAGGAGGAAGCTGGGCCATCATCTGCCTCTGGCCGTCCCACACCATCATCCCCTGAACATCATGAGCCTGACCCCCTGGGAAGCCAAGAGTCATTGGTGGAGGGGAGTGCCCAGACCTCAAATGAAGAGGTGGTTGAGGAGGATGTGGTCCCTATGGGTGAGGAGGTGTGCCTCTATTTGGAGGAATCCTCCCTATCGGCTGGGCCGTCGCGCACTTCCAGCCCCATCTCGTCCAGCCCCTCAGGGTCCATCGCCATCAGATCTAGCCCCTCAGGATCCATCCCCATCACACCCACTCACTCAAGGGCCTCCCCATATGCAAGGCCTCAAGCCTCTCCTGGCCCCAGGAAGGCTACCAGGAAGACCAGGGGGGTTCCCGACTTCCTGCCGGAAAATTTAACAAGGGCACAGGACTCCCAGACCCGCCATATGGGTGAGATGGCCGTGGAGATGCGTCGTGTGGCAGACAGCCTGGCCTCCATGGGCAACATAAATGACGCACTTCTGGATCTCAGTGGCAACAGTGCAGCGGTGATCACCTGCCTGGGGGAGCTGAAAGCCACAACGGCTACCCTCGTGGCAGACATGAAGTCCCTGACAGAGGCCGTACAGGGCAATACAGCTGCCATTGAGGCGGAGGGGAGGCAGTCGCGGCTGGTGCAGGCAGAGACCAATGCCATACTCACCCACATTGCCGTGGCTTTAGAGGGCAGGCAGCCAGCCAGGGAGAGACCAGGGGATGCTCCTCCCCCTGATGACCCACCCCCCCACCTGAGGCTTCTACCAGACAATTATGGAGCCAGGGCCGTGGCCGTGGCAGCAGGCTTGGCCCACGACAGGGCAAATGATTTTTTTGTTTTGCCTTATCTTTGCTCTGGTGATGAGCGTTTTTTTTTTTTCTCAGGTCATGAGTTGTTTTTTTGCTAAATTACTGCACACGATGAGGCGTGCAGACTATAGTGTGACTGGTGTGTGAATGTGGGGGTGACACTCCTGCCAGCAAAGGGGTGTCACCCTCGGTCGTTGGGGAGAAGTTATCCCCACGACCGTGTGAATGTGGTATGAATGGACAGCGACATAATTGGGGCCTTGGCATGGCGTTGCTGCTCCCAATTCTTGCATGGTGGACTTGGGCTAATCCAATGTGATGTGGATGTGATGTGTGTGAGCTGGGGACCACAGTGGTGTGCATGCGTGCATTGTCCTTGTGCCATGATGAATGTGTGTGTTTAACGCGCAAAGATACGTTCCACGAGGCATCTCCTGACTGCTGTTCCCTCAGCAGACGGGGTAGCCTCGGGCAGGGGGAAATGTCTGGTTCGGGGGTCAGGTCATCATGTATGTCAATCTCCAGGCCCTTTCTCACGGCAAAGTTGTGCAGCATGCAACATGCACCGATGATCTGGCACACAAAGTTTGGCGAATACAACAGGATCCCCCTGGACTTATCCAGGCATCGGAAACGGGACTTCAGGAGGCCAAATGTGCGTTCAACCACTGCACGGGTACGTATGTGTGCAGCATTGTATTTTCTCTCTCCTCTGGTTTGGGGATCCCGGAATGGAGTCATGAGATGGGGCCCAAGTGCATATGCAGAGTCACCTGGAAGGGAAAAGACAGGAGGATGTTAGTCGTGCATGTGCCCCTCGTGATGTCTGCGTCATGGGGTCGGACAGTCATACCTGACTCCCATGTCACTCACCAATCAGCCAGCTGTCCCCATACACGTTTTGTTCGAATTCTGTTGGGATGGTGCTTTGACGGTATATGTAGCTGTCGTGGCTGGCCCCTGGGTGTTTGGCACGGAATGGCCATATGAGGCCTTGGCCATCGATTATCACCTGTACTTTGATGGAATGTCAGTGCTTCCGATTGCGGTATATGGGCTCTGTGGCACGGGGCGCCGTAGTGCCACATGTGTGCAATCTATGGCCCCCACGGTGCGTGGGAATCCTGCAATACTGAAGAAATCACGCATTGCCTTCTGCCGCAGGTGCTCCTGGGTGGGTCTGATGATGTGGTTGGACATGTGTCTGAGGATTGCAGGGACAACCTGGTGCACACATCTGCTCATGCTGGTGTGTGACATCGCAGCCACTACTCCACTTGTACGCTGGAATGATCCACTGGCGAGGAAATGCAGTGTTGCCAGTACCTTGACCAGTGGCTGCACTGCATGTGAGCGGTGTGTCTGACTGGTGATTTCATCAGGCAGGGTTGTGGCTAATTCCAGGATGGCAGCAGTGTTGAATCTGAAGATGCGATACACCTCCGAATCCCCTATGCCAAAGACGTTCATGTGCGTTTGGTATATCCTCTCCCGTGCCCTCCTCCTTCTACGTGCCTCTGCACACACTAGTAGTGCTATGACCATGCCTGCCCCTGGCATGTTGGCATACGGATGTGTTGTCCTGCAAGTGTGGTTGCTCAGCTCGTCCGTAATGGTGCTGCTGTAGCTGCTCTCCAGCTGACTTGTGCACATCTGGTGCAAAGTTACCCCTGCTTTATGAGGGGTAACTTTAAGCCGGACGTATGTCTTACGCGCACCGCGCACGTTCGGGAATCGGCGTATCTCCCTCATTTACATATTTGAATAGGAAATCAATGGGAGCGCAAGATGTGCCCAGCGTAAATATGCGCTACGCTGGGGTAGAAAAGTTACGTCGGTCGGAAGAAGCCTATTTTCAGGCGTATCTGGTTCTATGGGTACGGCGCATAGATACGCCGGCGTATATATACACTTACGCAGCGCATCTCGAGATACGCCGGCGTAACTTCTTTGAGAATCTGGGCCTTAGAGCTGAATTCTAGGCCAGTCTTTTTCAACTAGGGTGCCCAGGCACCATCGGGTGCCTTGAGGTTTCTTCAGGGGTGTATGGGCAAAATGCCCAAAAAATTATCAAAAATTGTTTACAAGCCAGCAGGTAGATCAAGTCTGCCTTTTGGTTACACAAAGCCAGTGGTTTTTATTATGCACCATTACGACTTTCTAAACACTGACATCCTAACACATTGACATCATCAGTTAATAAGGAGGATGTCTGTTGCCTCCACAGCATCCTTGTTTGACCCTCCTGTGCCCCTCTCCCAGAGCACTGGGGTGACATTAGCTGACTGATAGAGAAAAACTAAGAGAGAAGAGAAACATTGGAATACTAGTCAGTACTAGTGTGCAAACGTGTATTTACTTTGGAAAAATAAATGACCTCTAACGTTGGGTGTCCTGCATGTGGATGTTGCTGCATTATGTAAAGCTATTAGATTAGTTTTCTACATATTTGAATGTTGTGCTTTGAGACTGGCCATAATTTTAAAGGGTGCCTTGAGATTGGCTATAATTTTAAAGGGTGCCTTGACTGAAAAAAGGTTGAGAAACACTGCTCTAGGCAAGCAGTCCTGGAATTTACACACATTTGTCACAGAGCACAGTCATGTCTGACAGGGTAGAAGACCTAATTTTCCTCTACTGCAATTAAAGTGGTTGTAAACCCTTGTGTTTTTTCACCTTAACCTCCCTGGCGGTATGATTCTTTAAGATTTTTTGTGCTGAAAGCGGTACAATTGCATGGAAATTTGGCGTTTTATATTGTAGGCCTGTAATTCCTTGGAATAACTCACTTAAAGCTGTCCAAACAAGAGTCTAGTAGACATCCCAGGTATGATAAAGTTTGAAACACAAAATCATAAATTATAATATAATAAATGGTACAGAAAAAACTGCGCTAACCCAACAAATAACAAATAAACAAAATTAGGAAATGGTGAACCAGAAGACTGCAATTAGGTGGTATAAACACGAATAATATAAATAAGAAAAAAACTGCGCCAACAGAAATGAACGAGCAACCAAAGGCTAGATAAAAAAATGCAGATGTAAATATAGATTTCAAACACATAAATAAATTGAATTAATTAAATTAAATAAATAATGTCCCAAAAATGTGCTGATTAAATCTCCTTGATATCCGTAATCAAAACAAACAACACCACAGTGAGCTTGACATCCGTGATGACCCACACCACCACATGGAAAGCCGCTTACCACATTGACAGGTTAAACCAGCAGTGAAAAATGTAGTTTCCGTCCACAGGTTGAACACTGGGTTAACAGGAGCCTCAACAGTGTATCCTCCGATCGTGAAAACGCTACACCCTTATCATACATGTGGTCCATGGATCATAAATTGAAAAGAACGGACCATAGCATAATAACGTTTGGGCAAATTTATTAAACAAATACATAATTGTACTTCCAAACATAAATTTGTAAAAGTGTATAAAAACAAATGCCGGCCGGCACTATAGGAGCCCTTCGTCATACGTTGACGTTTTCAATGGGGATGGCCATTGATCCCCATTGAAAACGTCAATGTATGACGAAACGCGTCTGAGGCAGCGTACAGTGACGCGCTCAATGTGAAGGAGGAAGGGCTCCTATAGTGCCGGCCGGCATTTGTTTTTATATGCTTTTACGAATTTATGTTTGTAAGTACAATTATCAATTTTTTTAATAAATTTGCCCAAACGTTATTATGCTATGGTCCGTTTCAATTCAGGATCCACGGACCACATGTATGACAAGGGTGTAGCGTTTTCACAATCAGAGGATACACTGTTGAGGCTCCTGTTAACCCAGTCTTCAACCTGTGGACAGAAACTACCGGTACATTTTTCACTGCTGGTTTAACCTGTCAATTTGGTAAGCGGCTTTCCATGTGGTGGCAGTCCTCATAGATGTCAAGCTCACTGTGGTGTTTGTTTTGATTACGGATACCAAGGAGATTTAATCAGTACATTTTTGGGACATTATTTATTTTATTTAATGAATTCAATTTATTTATGTGTTTTAAATCTATATTTAGATCTGCATTTTTTATCTAGCCTTTGGTTGCTAGTTAATTTCTGTTGGCGCAGTTTTTTTCTTATTTATAATATAATAAATAACTATAAATAATTATAACAAATAATAATGTAATTATAATAAAAATTATTCAATAATGTAATCAAATCAAAAACACTGAACTTTGCTCAGTTGCAGAATTGTCGCTGTCATTACTTTCAGTGTTTGATGAAGAATTTCCCCACAAATCGCTATCACTCAATTCTGCAAGTGATTCTAAATTATTATTGCTGTTTTCTAGCTGCTCTAAAACCACTTTTGACATAAACGGACACTTTTTGTTTGCTATGGACAATCTCCAGTTTCCAGGCAGAAAGAACAGTTTTTATAATATAAAACTGCATGCAGGACACTGGACAGACCACTAGGGACAAAGGGTGTGTGTAATTATTTGATACAGTATACTGTAATCTTACAGATTACAGTACTGTATCTATACTGTGTTTTGAATTTTTTGAATTTGGTGCCGAACTCCGCCCCCATGCGTCGTGCCGCTCGGGAAAGTTGCTCGGCACTCAGCAGTCACCAGTGTGTGAATCGAGAGAGGAGACAGCTCGCACACACAGCGGGGACACATCGCAGGATCAAGGGACAAGGTAAGTAACTTCCCCTGTACCCTGCAATGTGATCCAGAGTCAGGCTCGTGGTTAGCGCTTTTGGTATGTAAAATTCCCCCCGAGCCTGACTCGAGAATACCGCAGGGGAGGTTAATGCATCCTATCGCATCCTAGTCTAACATACATACATCTAAATTAGATTTACTAAAAGTGCAAAATCTGGTGCAGCTTCCAGTTTTTTTTTGTCAAAGTTTAATCGAAACAAGCTGGAGTTAGAATCTGATTGGCTACCATGCAGAGCTGTGCCAGTTTTTCACTCTCCAGTTTTAGCAAATCAACCCCTATGTGTCATTGATCTTAAAGGGGTTGTAAAGGTTTGTTTTTTATTTTCTAAATAGGTTACTTTAAGCTAGTGCATTGTTGGTTCACTTACCTTTTCCTTCAATTTCCCTTCTAAATTTTTTTTTCTTTGTTTTCTTTGTCTGAATTTCCCACTTCCTGTTCTTCCTCAGTAAGCTGTTCAGTAAGCTGTTCTAAATGAATTTCCACCGCTCGGATGATGGTGGAAAGCTTACTGAGGAGAAACAGGAAGTGAGAAATTCAAACAAAGAAAAAAAACATTTAGAAGGGAAATCAAAGGAAAAGGTAAGTAAACCAACAATGCACTAGCTTAAAGGAACCAATTTAGAAAATAAAAGATGAACCTTTACAACCCCTTTAAAGCGGTTGTAAACCCGCATATACATTTTATTTTTTTTACACCTGCAAGGCAAAAGCCATAATGAGCTAGTATGCACCGCATATTAGCTCATTATGAAATACTTACCTCGGAACGAGGTAGGGAACTTACCTGGTCCGAGCCGAGCCGAGCGTGTCTTCCGGGTATCGCCGCTCCAGCGCTGTGATTGGCTGGAACGGCGGTGACGTCACTCCCGCGAATGCGCGCGGGAGATTTCATTCCGGCATGGGTCGGCAGGGCCGGCCCTTCAGCCGAGGATCCCCCCTGCGCATGTGCCGCTGCAATCAGCGGCGCATTGCGAGGGGAATATCTCCTAAACCGTACAGGTTTAGGAGATATTCTTTTTTTTTTATCAATCAAGTTTAAGTTTATTTTGAAAATATAAACAGTACAATCGAGTTCATACATCAAGGATAACATCACAATGCATTACAGGAAGATACATTTCGACATCACATATTCCTAACTATACTTTGGTCACAATCGAATAAACAATCTTTATTCAAAAATAAACAGATTTGGAAGAAATAAAAAGATCATGTGTCCACAAACCGTTATAACGGAAATATAGTATTTACCCTAAATTTTCCTATATAATGTTCCCCTGAGAGATATTTAAGTGCAACGTAAAAGTTGATACTTGTGATACCATAACACATGTGATATTAGTCAATAAAATAGAGTTCATTCTTAAATGACCCTCATATAACCCCCTTAACTTAGTAAGAATCCAATCATTTCACTAAGAGTAGGACCCCACCTTCTGTCCTAATACTCCCACCGTCTTCTCTCTTTTTCCCCCTACTTACTTATTGCAGAGCAAATTCACTTTGTGAATTAGCAGTAGATCAATGAAAACATTTTAAAATTGAGAAGATTAATATTATGACCGACAACTCGGTAATTCCGGATCAGTATAATAACCTTACGATACCTTAAAGCATCACTAAACATTTAAAGTAACAAAACGTTTGAGGAATTGACACCATTTTTAAGATTAAGTCTATGGATCCCGATAACTCAAAAATAAAATATGGCAAGTCCGGAAATCTCAAAATACTCATGGCGACAAAAGGTTCCATCAGAATGGACTAAGTAAAAAATATAGGAATATAGAGGATTAAATCCTCAAACAACACTATTATGTAATGAATGTACTTTACGATAGCAAATAAAATAAAAAATAGAGTAAAGAACTCCAATCCTAAGAAAAAGATATAAAAAAACAAAAAAGGAAAAATAGAATGGAAATTTAGAAAAGAGAGAGATAAGAAAAGGGAGCCTACCTGCCAATTCCACATCACAAAAAGCAGTAAATCGTCTTATTAAACTATAAGTTGTTTATGATACCCATGTATTGTAACCATGGTCCCCAAATTTCATTGAACTGGTCTTCAGAATCTAACATCAAGCCTATCCTCTTCTCTTGCTCCATTATCCAAGTCACCTTTCTCTTCATATACAATATCGAAACAGACGTCCTTTTCCAGGCAGCAGCTATAGAAATTCGAGCTCCTACAAGTATAAACAATATCAATTTCCTGGTAGACTTGTGAGCTTGCGGTATAAGTCCATTTAACAAAGCAATCGATGGAGATTGATGAATATTACAACCAGTTATCCTTCTAATAATGTGAAAGACCATATTCCAGAATTTACGTATTTTCGGGCACTCCCACCATATATGAATCATAGAACCAACCCCACCACATCCTCTAAAACATAGAGGAGATTGAGAAGGATAAATATTTGCTAATCTCAAGGGCACTAAGTACCATCTAGTGAAAATCTTTAAATTTGCTTCTATAAGTGAAACATTAGTAATCCCTTTTATAGATCTTTCAAAATTAGAATACCAGTCCTTTATATCCCAATCTATCTGAAGATCCCTCTCCCAGGCTATCATATGTGGTAATTTTTGACTATTATCAGCTAGTGATCTATAAATAAGAGAAATCCCCCCTCTTCTTCCTATGGCTTGGTCACATCTAGTTTCATAAGCTGTCATAGAGCCCGAAACAGCTTCATCCAACCAAAGCTTTGTAGCATACTTATAAATATGAGAAAATCCCGTTGTTTCAGAGTGAGGAAGACCTAGGTTTTTCACAAAATATTGTTCGGTATGGGGACCTGAATGAGAAAAGAAACGTCCAATGCGGTACACCCCCTTGTCAAGCCACCATTTGAAGGATTCCCCTTCTAACTTAGAGATGAAGTCAGGTTCTCTAAATAGATTGGCTAAAGGATGACCCTTGGTAATCAAAGAAGGATCTTTTTTAAGGGAGTCCCATAGTACCATGGCTTGAGAGAGAGCTGGTGACATAATAGGAGGTCTACTTTTGGGAGTAACCCACAATAAATCTTCTAATGTGTAAGAGGGAGTAGCCTGTTCCTCCAAACATACCCAATCTGGTCTATCCCCTTGGACATATACATCCGAAAGTTGAGCCAATCTAGCGGCCTTGTAATACC
Organism: Rana temporaria; assembly: GCF_905171775.1. NCBI lineage: Eukaryota > Metazoa > Chordata > Amphibia > Anura > Ranidae > Rana > Rana temporaria. The sequence continues at coordinate 178,106,367 of NC_053494.1, read as the reverse complement.
ACAGTAAATTTGGAAGGCCGAAACCACCCTGTTCAGGCAGATTAAAAAGAGATCGCGAAGAAACACGCGGATTCTTCTTTTTCCAAACAAATTTGGTAATTTTGCTCTGGAAGTCTTTCAAATTCTTTGTCTTTATTGGTATAGGGAGTGAACGGAATAGGTATAAGATCCTAGGTAAGAGAGTCATTTTAATGGAACTTATCCGTCCTATCCAACCTATGTTATGTGAACTCCACTCTTCTAGATCAGTTTCAAGTTTTTTGTACATGGGAGGGTAATTAGCCTGATAAAGATCTTCGAATTTCGAGGTCAGATTAATACCTAAATATTTAATGGACGATGTATTCCAGCAAAAAGCATAATTTTTCCGGATGAGGGAAACTATAGAATCAGAGAGTGACACATTAAGGGCCCTGGATTTAGCAATGTTGACTGTAAGACCTGAAGCTTCAGAAAAGTCATCTAATAAAGTATATATAGCAGGTAAAGAAGAGCCTGGGGAGGTAATAAATAACAGAAGATCATCTGCGAATAAAGCGCATTTATGTTCCTTCCGGTTACAGTTAATTCCCTTGATATTCGGGTCATTCCTGATTGCTATAGCTAGGGACTCTATTACAACAGCGAACAACAGAGGGGATAGGGGACAGCCCTGGCGAGTACCCCTTTTAATTTTGATAGTCTCCGAAGATAATCCCATCAGTCGGATCTTGGCCTCAGGCGAAGAATATAGAGCAGCTAGAAAACCCAAAGTCCTGGGACCAAAACCCCACCTTTGCAAAATCAAGAACATATACGACCAGGAAACCGAATCAAAAGCTTTCTGTAAATCTATTGACAAAAGCATACCTTCCTGTTTGTCTTTCCTAATCCAGCCAGTTTGCAATATTGAAATTAAGTCCACCGCCCTCCTGATCTGATCCGGGGCTTGTCTATTAGGAATAAAACCTACCTGATCTTTATGTATATATAGACCTATGAAGTTCGAGAGTCTATTAGCCATTATTTTAGTCATTATTTTTAGGTCATTGTTAATCAAAGATATTGGTCTATAATTCTCAACTAAGCTGGGATCTTTGTCAGGTTTAGGGATTACAGAAATGTATGCCATATTAAGTTCACTGCCTATTGGATTACCTTCGGACAAACCATTGAAAAACCGTGCAAGATAGGGTGCCAAGAGGATCGAAAACTTCTTGTAATAAGGAGACGAAAATCCATCAGGGCCTGGTGCCTTGTTAGTCTTCAACCCTTTAATAACCCCTATAATTTCCTCAACCGTTATAGGAGCTTCCATTTCGCTACTATGTAAATCCGATAATTTTGGGAGATCTAGGCCGTCAAGGAATTCTGCAATTCTGCTAGAGTCACAACCACCATCGGAATGATAAAGCCTCGAGTAAAAATTTTGAAAGGACTCCATCACCTTTTGAGGGTTTATAGTAAGGGAGCCATCGTTATGTTTAATCTTAGGAATGATCCTGGATCTAAACCTGGGAGAAAGTTTATTGGCCAACATCGGGCCAATTCTATCTCTCAATTGATAGAATTTAGTCCCGGACCACTTAATGGCTTCATCCGCTCTAACCGTAAGTGCAAGATTAAGAGCAGTTCTGGCTGCGTCTAAAGCAGAAGTAGGAAAACCGATAGGGTCCCTTTTATGTTGCGAGATTAAAGTATTAAATTCACGTTCTAGTTTCTCTATTTCCATTCTTTTCATCCTCCTTTGTCTGGCCGCTATCTGTATTAGTTTGCCCCTGATCGTTACCTTGTGAGCTGCCCACAATATTTCTGGGGAGATCTCGTTAGTATCATTAACCTCAAAGTAATCTTTTATGGCCTGTTCAATTTCAATAGCTATATTGGGGTTTTTCAAAAGTGATTGATTAAGGGTCCAATGAGAAACCTTCTGCTTAGCGTGTACCCTTTTCAATGTCAATACGACCATGGAATGATCAGACCATGGGACATCTATTATAGATGAACGTATAGCGCTAGGTATATAATGAGTAGATAAAAAGATATGATCTATCCGCGAAAACGACCGGTGGGGATTAGAGTAGTGAGTATAATCTTTCGCTGACGGATTTAGTTCCCTCCATATATCCGACAATCCGGATTGGTGAATTAAGCGAGCTATTTGTGTGCTGGCCTTGGTTGGTCTGATCAATTTAGTCTTTGATGGACCAGATTTATCTAGCCCTGTATCAAAGGCCAAATTGGAATCACCACCCATAATTATGATTCCCTCCATTAAAGACTGAAGTGTCCCAAACAAATTGTCAAAAAAAGATTTTTGTCCCTTGTTTGGGGCACGGTAGGAAATGAAAGTGTATAAGTTTCCATCAATCGTGCCCTTAACCAGGACAAACCTGCCTTCCGGATCAACATACTCTTTAGACAAGGTAAAATTGCAGTGTTTGGAGAACAATACAGCTACACCTTTGGTTTTATTTTCAGCTTTGGATAGATAAAATGTAGGGAAGTTTTCATGTAAGAACGAGGGGGTGTACCGCCTTGGAAAGTGAGTTTCTTGAAGAAGTACTACATCAACATGAATGGTCTTATAGTATTGCAATGCTTTTCTCCTTTTGATTGGAGAGTTCAACCCCTGTGTGTTATGAGAAATAACACTAAGGGAAGAGGGAGAACTAACTGAACCAGCCATGTATTAAAATAGTATAGATCCCAAGCATTGAGTCTAACAGGGGTGTGATGGTTTCATAATCAAGACCGTAAGAGAAATTAGTATTTGATGAGCTATAAAACCGCATCATTAACCTCATCCCAATATGAGCATAAATTGGCAGGTAGGCTATAGAGGAAGAAAGATCAAGGAAAACAGAAAAGGTCAAAGGAAAAGAATATAAAAATAAATTTATCAGGATAAACCAGAACATTATAGGGCCTAACGATGGCCCTGAGTAAAGGGAAGGCAATGTCCACCTCCCTTCACTCAAAAACAGAAATTTAGAATAGCCCATAAAGAGGGCTACAAACTCACACCCTAGGACGACCAAACGTCAATCTAAGGAGTGAGTTGAGGCCTAGCGACTCACCACTGACCTGTTATTATTGACTAATGATATATAAAACATTGTAATCCCTTTAAAAAAAGGGAAGAAAAAAATGAAAAATACAACTTCTATATAATGCACACATCAATCGGGGATGGCATTAAATGCATGTTGCATATGAGTGGAGAGGAAGAGAAAGAAAACAAATGAAAATTATCTTCTCTCTCCCCCTCTCCCACTCCCCATAGACTAACACATCCAAAATGCTTATATATACTCATACTCTAGAGTAGAGACATAGTTACCAGCAAATGACCCAAAAATAAATAAATAGGTAAATAGATAAAATAAATAAATAAACAAAGGAAAGAAGGAAAATGAAAAAATTCCCCTTCCATCCTCATTCAGGTAACAGAGTCATCTTTAACCTTCCTGTACTTGACTTTTGTCCATGTAGATGATGTCGGACTTATAGGGGTCTGTCTTTTAGTCGAGCCCTGCTGGATCGGAGAAGTGTCCATATCAGGAACAGTAGATATTATATTGAGACTCATCAGTAGACGTTCACCTTCTTGAAAGTTGTGGACTGCATAGTGGTTGCCTTTATAAGAAAATTTCAGAGCAAAAGGAAAAGCCCATTTATATCTTATCTCTTTCTGTAGAAGGGCTGATAACAGAGGTTTCATCGATCTTCTCTTCTGTATCGTATAAGGAGAGATATCGGAAAAGATTTGAATATTGGCTCCTTGATAGGTTAGTTGTTCCCTTTGACGCGAACATTTCATTATCTCCTCCTTAGTAGAAAAATAATGAGGTTTAATCACTATATCTCTTGGCAAGCCATCTTTCCGTATAGGTCCCAGTGACCTATGAGCGCGGTCTAAGTCCAACTTATGGGCTGGAATGTGCGGCAACAACATTTTGATAATATCCTGTACTGCAGAGTCAATATCAAGAACAGATTCAGGTAGGCCTCTAATCCTAAAATTCCCTCTCCGAGATCTATTCTCAAGTTCATCGATCCTAGCTTGTGCTAATTCCAGCTGATCCTGCATGTATTGTAGGTGATCGGCATTTTGAGTTGTCCTAGCAACATTAACATCCAAATTATGTTCAATAGTTTCAATTCTTGAACCTAGATTTTGAAAATCGGCTCTAATTTCTCCAGTTATCCTTTCAGCAGTTTGTGCCAATCCTCTTTCCAGCATTTCAGATATTCTAGCATACAGTTCAGACACATTAAAGGTAACATCAAGAGCCTGTTTACTATTTGTTGTAGCATTTACTGTTTCACATGAGGGAATCAACATAGACGACAGGTGATTAGATTTCCCAGGGATCGGTTCCTGAGGTAAAGTGTGGTGTATTATAGAGGGAATAGGATCCATATGTGATGGATTCACATTAGCTGTGCATTGAGCATACGTTAGAGGTACTGTTGACATCTTAGAAGGATCCCTTGCAACAGCAGCTTGCTTATTGTTTACTTTGCCCTTTTTCTTATTCCTATATGATTTAACAGGCATGTACTAGTCTCTGGGTATATCTACCACAGAATGGTAATATGGTAATGTTCAATTCTTATGTATATCACTCTAGTATCTTTGTATTATAAAAAGTCAGTATGATTTCATCCCATGACAGAGGTCAGTGGTAAGGCAAGTCCCCTTTTAACAAGCCTTCATCCCAGCAGCACGAATTGTGAGGTAAAATAATCAGCTGTGAGGTGAATAATCATCACAGCCAGAGGGCCTAAGGAACATTGCAGATGCTGACTCTTACCTCTTGTACATATAGCATTTTCTTCACACAATACTCCTCTGGCGGATATTGGGTCTGCCTTTAAGCATTCAAAACCAGGGATCATAAATAATATAGGGCCTGGCATCCAACTCAGAGCCTCCTATAGGTGCTGTGTCACAATATAGACAGTGGTGTCTTATAGGCCACAAAATGGCATCTGCTCTCTATTGCAGGAGAGGGAGGATTATGACACCAAGTGCCGTTAAGACGCCTGCTCTGGGTACCCCCGTAACATAAAGTACATAAAAGGAGTCCCGCAGGCCTGTTCCAGGTGTATCGGTAGAGCAGCCCAATAGCCTGTACCGCGATCCACACTCGAGCGTTGCGGCGTTTGGGGCCTACTAGGCCTCTGAACGGCTATGGCGCAGCAATAATCCACGGATGTCTTGGTACCAAGGTAGGAGCAATTAGGCCATCCGGACCACCACGAAAGGTATTAGAATCCGTGGAGCGTATTATCCTCTGCTCATCCAAAAGGAGTAGCCTTGTTGTCCGGTCCGCGATCTATACTCGAGCACGGGGATGTCCTAGGCCTCGTAGGCCTCAAGATGGCGATGGCGCAGTATCCAATAGCTCGGGTCTCGGTTCCTGGAGAGGGGCGAACGGACCGTCCAGTCCGTCGCAAACGGTATGGGACTGACCGGCCAAGCTCCAGGAGATAGGATCGGGGTTTTTTTAGGCTCCAAAAGCAAAAATTAACTCCGGATGGCTGTGGATTAAATTCCGCCTGACGGAGCTCTCTCAAAGCGCGTACACCATCATCCACGTCCAGCCACGCCTTGGAGATATTCTTTATACCTACAGGTAAGCCTTATTATAGGCTTACCTGTAGGCAAAAGTAAAAAAAGTGGGTTTACAACCACTTTAAGCTAAAGTATGCCTAAATCAATGAAAAGGTAATGGGAGAGCTGACGGCATAGTCAGACTACAAAGGAACTACTAGGGATATAGTTGTAGTACCAATAATAATGACGACTGTAACGATATTATATTTTATAACAAAACTATAAATGTTTTTGCACACAATTACTCTATAGCCCCAGTACAAACTTCTTTAAACTCTTGCTTCTTTAAACTTTTTTTGTAAAACTACCAACCTCTGCTGTCCCATAAGCTTTTAGCTAAGGAAACCTTTGTAAAATAAAATGTCATCATGTCCAAGCTGCATACTTGTGGCTCTCAGCTGCTATAGAGCACTTGAGAGTTACAAGACCCGGTACAGGGCTCTTTTTTTCAGAGAATAGGCGTAGGAAATCCCCCTTTCTAAGTCACCCCTTTTCTCCATCCCTACCCGCCTCAGAGCACTGTTTCTTGGTTCTATCCCTACCCACCTCTCATTACTGTCCTTTTTCGAGAATACAGAACTAAGTATCATTTTGTGGTGATAAATAATGTGTATGGAATTTATTAATAACAAGAAAAGCACTAAAATAGCTCTAGCCAGTAAAAATAGAGCCTCCTCCAGCAACAATAGACCCCCCCCCATTAACAATAGACCACCGAGACAGCAACAAAAGACCCCCCAGACGCCCCAGCAGAAACAACAGATCTCCCGAAAAGCCAGCATCAATAGACTCTCCAGCATTCAGCAACAATAGACCCCTCCCTCAACAGCAGTTGCTCTCCCAGCAATAACTGACCCCCAGCAATATAAGACCCACCCCCAGCAACAATAGGTCCCCCACGAGCAAGAAAAGACCCCCCTGCAAATATAGATCCGCTCTAGCTAGAATAGATCCCCCAGTAACCAACATCAATAGATACTGCAGTACACCCCAGCACCCCTTGCCATTAAATACAGTCCCTGCTGGAGGTGCTGGAACTGCATTCCCTTGTGTCCCCGCAAAAAAAAAAACCTGCCGGTGTACATACTGCTATAGGCCAGAAGGTGAAAGGAGTGCAAAGCTCGCTCTACCTCTCAATGACTAGGTGTGCACCACTCCTCTCGCTTTCAGTGAAACAATGTTCATGACTCCTTACCTGATACAGCAGGCACGTCCTGCTGTAGGGTGACACTGAATGGCTCGTAAATAACTGGGAGACAGGAAAAAAATATGGGCACAACGCTTTGTCCCTTTTTCCAAATTGTTTCCAGCATTGTCATCCAGTCACATGTGCTTCTAATGTAGAATACAGGTGATTGTGTTGACACACATTGCACAGGTATGGTCCACTGCTCTCACTATCAAGAATTCATTTTAGAAAATTAAAAAAAACACTTTGCAATGCAATATGATCACAGAACTGCTATATAAATCATCCTTTCAATATTATTATTTATTGTCATTCTGCAGCCTACAAGAGATGATCGTGGCTGGTTCGTGAACCCGTTAGGACCAAATCCTTGGTGGACAGTGGTTGCTGCTATCATTCCATCTCTGCTCTGTACCATCCTGATCTTTATGGACCAACAAATTACAGCTGTCATTATTAACAGGAAAGAACACAAGTTAAAGGTATGAGATAAAGAATGGCCAGCTGGCAAAAGCCCTGATTTCTAAAGCATCAGTGACTCAATAATTATTTATTACAGGTATTTATAACACGCTAGTCCCTAGTGTTGCCAAGCAGAAGTGCTAAACACTTAGCCACTGTGTTTACAATGCAATAATGATAATGGAATTATTAGAAAGCACACACTCATTCCACAGCACTTTACAGAAAATGTCAAACCATCAGTATTGGTCCTCTACCAGGAGATCTTACAATTTAAAGCCCCTGACTTAGTTATGCAAACACCAAAAAGGTCTTGGTGGAAGACAAACCATACAAACACATGTTAAGAAAACTGTATGCAGATAGCTTTTTGTTTCTGGGATTTATAGTTTCTTGAAAAAGTATTCACACCCCTTGAAATTTTACAAATTTTGTCATTTTGTTACAGACAAAAATATAGATGTATTTTATTGGGATTTTATGTGATAGACCAACACAAAGTGGCACATAATTGTGAAGTAGAAGAAAAATTATAAATGCTTTTCATTTTTTTTTTTACAAATAAATATCTGAAAAGTGTGCCATGTATTTATATTCAGCCCCCCTGAGTCAGTACTTTGCAGAACAACGTTTCCCTGTAATTACAGCTGCAAGTCTTTTTGGGGATGTCTCTACCAGCTTTACACATCTAGAGAGAGATCTTTTTTGCCCATTCTTTGCAAAATAGCTCAAGCTGTGTCACATTGGATGGAGAGCGTCTGTGAACAGCTTTTATTCCAAGTCTTGCCTCAGATTGTCAATTGGATTTAGGTCTGCACTTTGAACCATTCCATTGTAGCTTTGGCTGTATGTTTAGGGTCATTGTCCTGCTGGAAGGTCAACCACCGCCCCAGTCTCCAGTCTTTTGCAGACTCTAACAGGTTTTCTTCTAAGATTGCCCTGTATTTGGCTAAATCCATCTACCCATCAACTCTGACCAGCTTCCCTGTCCCTGCTGAAGAAAAGCATTCCCACAACATGATGCTGCCACCACCATGTTTCACGGTGGGGATGGTGTGTTTAGTCTGATGTGCAGTGTTAGTTTTCCACCACACGTAGCATTTTTCTTTTAGGCCAAAAAGTAAAATTTTGGTCTCATCTTACCAGAGAACCATCTTCTACATGTTTGCTGTGTCCCCCACATGGCTTCTCGCAAACTGCAAACTGCACTTATGGCTTTCTTTTAACAATGGCTATCTTATGGCCACTCTTCCATAAAGGCCAGATTTGTGGCGTGCACGACTAATGCCGCGTACACACAGGCAAACATGTACGATGAAACCGGTCCCCTGGACCGTTTTCACCGTACATGTCTGCCCGGGGATTTCTGTACGATGGCTGTACTAACCATCGTACAGAAATCCGCGCGTAAACAATACGCGGGGCATGTTAGCGCCGTCGCGGCGACGATGACACGGCGACATGGGCGGCCCTGCCAGTTAAATGCTTCCACGCATGCGTCGAAGTCATTCGACGCATGCGAGGGATGGCAGGCGCTCGGACATGTACGGTAGGTCTGTACAGACGACCGAACATGTCCGAGCGGGCAGGATTCCAGCGGGCTGTTTTAAAACAAGTCCAAAAATATTTGCCCGCTGGGAAAAGGCCCGGCGGGCAAATGTTTGCTGGAATCCTGCACGCTCGGGCCTACACACGACCGAACATGTCTGCTGAAACTGGTCCGCGGACCAGTTCCAGCAGACATGTTCGGTCGTCTGTACGGGGCCTAATAGTTGTCCAGTGGACAGATTCTCCCACCTGAGCTGTGGATCTCTGAAGCTCCTCTTGAGTTAGCATGGGCCTCTTGGTTGCTTCCCTGATTAATTCCCTCCTTGCCCGGCCTGTCAGTTTAGGTGAACCACCATGTCTTTGTAGGTTTGCAGCTGTGCCATACTCTTTCAAATTTCAGATGATGGAGTGAACAGTGTTCTGTGAGATATTCAAGGCTTGGGATATTTTTTTTATAACCTAACCCTACTTTAAATTATCCATAACATTATCCCTGACCTGTCAGATATGTTCCTAGGCCTTTGTGAAGGTTCTCTAACAAACATCTGAGAGCTGTATTTATACTGAGATTAAAGGGGTTGTAAAGGTACAATTTTTTTCATATTCTCAGACTCATTGGTGTATTGCATTAATCTTCTTTTTTTTATTGTTAGTACATTTTCTGCAAATACAGAAAATGTTGATCCTGCCAGAAATACCGTTTTTGTAATTTCCTGTGGACTGAACTGTAATATTATAAGCTTTCCTAGCTATCTGAACTCCTACCTAGGTGCAGATGAAGAGAGGTGAAGGTATTTGTGGAGATGTTTCAAATCAGAAAAGCAGCCTATGGTGACAATGCTGTTCATCTGTAAATACAATACAGTGAGTGAGCATTGTCAGCCTAAACTGTGTTACTGGCAGGATCACGGGGGGAAAGTAAAAGGGAAAAAAGCCTGAATACCTGAAGGAGCCATATATATATATATATATATATATATATATATATATATATATATATATATATATATATATTTGTTTTGGGTTTTACATATGCTTTCAGGCTGAATACAAACAAATAGATTGACAGATGGATACATAAATGATTTCTTAACGGAATTTCGAAAGCACAGAACAGTGGGCTGTAAACTAATCTAAATGTTCTATATTCTTTGTTTCTACAGAAAGGCTGTGGCTACCATCTTGATCTGCTGATGGTTGCTGTCATGCTTGGTGTATGCTCGCTGATGGGTCTGCCCTGGTTTGTTGCTGCCACTGTCCTCTCCATCACTCATGTGAATAGTCTCAAGCTGGAGTCGGAGTGTTCGGCTCCAGGAGAGCAGCCTAAGTTTTTAGGGATCCGCGAACAAAGGGTTACAGGACTCATGATTTTTGTACTCATGGGGTCCTCTGTATTTATGACAAGGGTTCTTCAGGTAAGTAAACAGTTTCAGCAGGTCCATTAAAAAAAACATCTTGGGGTTGTAGAGTGCAAATTCTGGTGTAATTCTGCATGGTAGCCAATCAGCTTATAACTTCAGCTTGTTCAATTAAAGCGGAAGTAAACCTACCCATAAAATAGTTTCATGTGCGGCATGTGCCAGAAATGTAACACTCCCATGGGTTGTGGTCTCAACCAAACTGTCAAACCATCCAATGGCTGGTGTCATGGCAATTGTAGATTAAACAGATACCAAGATGGCAGTTTCCTTGGCTGAAAACGATAGGGGGGTTTACTTACACTTTAAGCTTTGACAAAAAAAATGGATGCTGATTAGTTTTTATGCAGAGCTGCACCAGATTTTGCACTCTACAGCATTAGTAAATGAACTCCCTTATGTTTATTATGCTTTATTGTTGTTGTTTTTTTGCCTTCCTCTGGAACAACTGTGGATATTGGATAGTTCTATTTTAACACTGTTGGTTAAATTGGATAAACTTGTGTCTTTTTTCAACCAGATTAACTATGTATGTAATATTGTCTGAATCAGAAAGGCAGGGTTCAAAACAAGCTACACAAATATATATATTTCTTATGACTTTTTATTTTAAGACATTTTGGTAACCATGTATATCTTTTCTCTTTTTGATGTGTAGTTTATACCTATGCCAGTTCTTTATGGAGTCTTTCTCTATATGGGTGCCTCATCACTAAAGGGAATTCAGGTAATATACTTATAATGACTGGTGACTTTAGGATAGACACAGCAGGGTCAGAGCTAAGCATTGCGTTTTAATTTTAAAGCAAAATCATTACCATATATAATTCTTCTATTATATCTTTTCGGCACAAATTGACAGTGTCTTTACTATTATGGAATGGTGTATTTCAGTATATTACAGTTAGATTCTTAACCCTGCTGTAAAAATATGTTAACAGGGAACATGCCAACAGGAGAAGAAAGCAGATGTGCTTAATGATCTGTGTTGCTGCTTCTTCATTGTCCAATCACTATATAGTTTAACAGAAAGATGGCACCCTGTATTCCTTAAGGGCGAAGTATGGACCTATTTTTTTTTTTTAAATAATCATACATACTCACCTTAAGGGTGCAGCATCTGTGTAATGCTGCAGCTGTACGTTGTCAACTCTAAGACCGAGAACTGATCTGTTCTCTGTCTGCTCTGAGTGAAGAGCAGTGACTGTCAGTTTCTCTCAAGTACTGAGTGTAGTATTAGGCAGGGGGTGGGGCAGTTCTCAGTCGTGTGCTGAAAAATAGAGCCAGCTGTCAATCAGTCAGTGGCATGGATCCCAGCATTATTGTCAGGATAATTTTAGAGCCTGGTGTGGCCTTTCACCGCGTGTATATATAATGTCCTAAAACATAGTCCAAAATGTGGCATATTCAACTTGACTTTTTAAAAGATGCTTAAAGAATCACAACATGCTTCTACCCACAAATTGACACAAGTTAGCTTGTGGAGGACTTTCAAGTGCCAGGAGGATTTAATCCCTTCCAGCTCACAATCTGCCAATAAATGTCTTTCAGCATGGTGCCCTGTTTACATCTCCCCTTTGACAGCCAGCAACCAACACTTTGTGAAGCTGCTGCCTGTTAGCCCCACTCTGCCACTGACAGCTTAGGTTCCCATTGATGATTGAGATCATGTGATCTCTATGCTAGCTATAACACAGTGATCACATGCAGGCTGGAGACTACTTTGCAAAAAATAGAACACTTCAGTCTGCAGATGAACACTGCTATTGTGGGCGTATGAAAATATGCAGCATTTTTTCTGCCAAAACGTGACGGAAAAAAAGCCTTTAGTGTTTTCCGTTTTTATATGCATGTATGAGCGCACGTATGTGTGTTTATATGCTTTTACACACGTGCTGCGTTTAGATGTGTATGAGCGTAAATTCATTCTACTGGTTAGAATATTAATTTATTTTAGCCATTAGAATAAATTTGCGCTCATATGCCCACATTTAGGTGTATTTACGCATGTACTAAAGAAGAGTAAATTACTCTGGAAAACCCCTTCCTGAGCACAAGTTTGGGGCATTTTTTTTTATTGTCCCTGAACACTGTTCTTAAATACGTCTGTGAAAAACACAATGGGGGTTATTTACGAAAGGCAAATCCACTTTGCACTGCAAGTGCACTTGGAAGCGCAGTCACTGTATATCTGAGGGGGACATGCAAGGAAAATAAAAAACAGCATTTTAGCTGGCACACGATTGGATGTTAAAATCAACAGAGCTTCCCCATATTTCAGTTCTTCCCCTCAGATCTACAGCGACTGCACTTCCAGTGCACTTGTAGTGCAAAGTGGATTTGCCTTTCATAAATAACCCCCAATGTGCATATGCACTATAGATAACCTAGAGTTGCTTTCGGAGGCATAAAAAATACTAGATGCCTATTACTGCAGCAATTTTTCTGCCTATGCGCATGAGGCTTAATGCCATCCGTTTTAATTGTAACTGTAACTGCGAAGTATAAAAAACAAATTGCAAAATATATATATTTTTTGCATTTGTTAACCTGAAAAAACAGAGCAGGATTTTAAATAAAATGGTGTACCAAATCAAAGTCCTATAGGTCCTTAAACATTTATTAAAATGTTTAAGTATGCAAATTAGTTACAGCGTTATTGTCAAATTATCCGACATATGCTGATGTTGCTAAATTTACCCTGGGCATCAGAACATTAATGACCTCTGGTAATGAGAGGGTTAAACATTTTTTTGATGCCATACTTTCCTAGTTACTGATTTGTACAATTGTTTTGTAAGAGCAGGCTGACTGGCATTTGGTACACAGTCTTTCGTTATATGTCAAAGGCCAATGAATTAATGTAAATCAACATAAAGATATTTTCCACCTAAAAGTGCTTTTAACATAATTACCCTCTAAATTGTACCAATTTTCTCCACAGTTCTATGACCGGATATTATTATTCTGGATGCCACCAAAACACCAGCCGGACTTTATCTATTTGAGGCACGTCCCCCTTCGTAAGGTCCACCTCTTTACCATACTGCAGCTAACCTGTCTTATACTGCTGTGGGTAATCAAAGCCTCCAAGGCAGCCATTGTTTTCCCAATGATGGTAAGAATGTATATAGGCTGACTGTAGTTTTTATTTATTTATTTATTTTTATTTATTTATTTATTTATTTTATTTTTGGTGTTAACCTTTTACATCTTAAACTGATGTCTGTTGGTGGAAGTTGCAATTTTTTAACTATCACACGATAACTGTGCTACTGTTTATCAAATTAAAATTTCCAGTAAAACATACACTTAAATTAATTTTAGCCCACACAAATACAATAAAATACCTAATTTGTTTGTAGAATATAAAAGATCATGCTGCGTCAAGTAGCTAGATACCAAATATGTCAAACCTCAAAATGATGGATGACAGTGAAACAGCAAAAATATATGGTACCCAGGTATTGTCCACAGGTGAAGCTTTAAAAGCCTTTTTAGCTCAACAATTTGGAGCTAATACTCAATGATTTCCTGAGAACTATTGATAATGATAGTGAATATGTGGTGATGTTATAGTGAATATGCATTGTGCAATCGTCATTTTCGTGCACGTGCACACCCAACACACATACCTGTGAATGTATTAACTTTATTGTCAGTCCTCTATGTGATTGCATATTTCAGATGACAGTTTCCCTTTAATTCTACATCAGGGTCCCAATGTCACCTTTGTAAGGTGTTGAAGCTGATCAACCACAGACTGTTCTTATTTAACTTCTTTCCTGGCCAGAGGGGCCAGAGATTGACAGCTTTGAGCCCAGAAGTGCTCAGAGTTGAGTGCTTCTGGATTGATTCTTCCAGGGGAGATCAGAGAGCTGACTATGGGTTTTCTAAGGAGTATGTACAACAGAGGATGTCTACTTTCACACTATCTCTTCTAGAGTCAAAGTGCATAACAATTGTATTCCAATAAAATGTTAGACAGAAACTGTCTAACAGGCCAACAGGTTGTGGAGGTCTAGCTGTCCTCCCTCAATCAGTGTTTGTAGATGGTAGTTTTTCGTTGTTGACCAAGACTTAATAAAAGATATTCATTGTTTTGAATTGCTTTGTGTGCATGTCGGCAGCTGTAATGCTTTGCCTTTTTTCTCAGGTATTGGCATTGGTCTTTGTAAGGAAACTAATGGATTTTTTCTTTACTAAACGAGAACTGAGTTGGTTGGATGATCTAATGCCTGAAAGTAAGAAAAAGAAGTTGGAAGATGCAGAGAAAGAGGTAATAAAACTCAAAATGGTTTGTGTGACCAGAAAGAAGAGTGTGATTCTAATGGGTGTGATCCTAAGACCGTTATCACAAAAACTTCTGTTTAACTATTCCCATATGTGTCGCAGTGTGTTATAATATGTCATAAAGCTTATATTGTTACCCTTCTGCTCTAATTTGTTTCTGCCTCAAATGGAATAAAGTTTCATAGACACGTTCTTTGACAGGTTCTTTGGGAACCTTAGGCCTTGAGCTATCTTGGCTGTTGTTCAATGTTTTGTTATTTATTATTCCACATTCCCCAATGAATGCTCTATCATTCTTTAGGAGGAACAAAGCATGTTGGTGTTGGAAGATGAAGGAACTGTCCAGTTACCGATGGAAGGGAACTGCAGGTAATATGTAAACACAGAACTGTAAAATTGTGTTAAAGTAACTACTGCGTAGTCCATCTTGAAATACCCAACGTTGCTACTCTTTATATCAAATGGTTTATTACTATTTGAACACAAGAATTATTTTGCAGTCTGTTCAGTCTTGAACATGTATTTGCATTTAGACTCACTGGTCTTCTTAGGTTTACCTATCTATACCAAACTGAGCTGTAACTGACATGCTATAATTGAGATTATATTAGAACAAATATTAGAATGGATATTGCATGATTGTTGATGGTAGACGTGTTGGTTGCAATATCTCAAAACCTAAGGACCATGGTAGCTTTTCACATACTGCTGTGTCTTTAAAGTGCCCCTGTGCTCAGACTGTGGACATCAAAGTATTGGCATATTCTAAATAACTAGTATACAAGCTTTAATACAAGTTATCTGATCTTTATAGCTGCTGGTACTGTGCTGTTGTTTATTCTTAAAGATTTTATAATTTTTCTTAAAGATCACAACAAACTCTAACATCTTCTATATGTTTACATTAGAAGGCTGATAGGCTGTCCAGATTCTGATGTTAAAGAAATTAATAGGTAAAGAGCTGAGATTTCAGTACCTTTTTTTGTGAACTTTGAGGATTAATTTCTTAAAAATATCTATATCTATAGTGGTAAATGAGATCTTGTTTTAAACTGCTTTTACTGCTTCTTCAAAATATATAAATACTTTACTTTTCATAGTCTGGGCACAGGTTATCTTTAAATGAGAATTTTAGGAAATATCTCTGAAATATGCAGTGATAATTATACTTACTTAGGTGCTTTACTTTCTGGGTTATAGTTCTCCTGAAATACTGCCTAGTGCACAGATAAATTTTTGGCTGAATGCTTGTAGTCCATGCATTTTCTACGCCCCTGATTTTTTTTCGTAGAATTGGTTACGACATTAGAAGGGAACAGAATCAGAAAGTGCATAGGTGAGAAGCGTTGAGCTAATGTTTCTGCTTAGAAGAGCTGCACCCCAGAAAGAACAGCATAAAGGTATAAGAAATGAACACATTGCACAGAGATAGGACCCAGCAGTCAACAAATACGACACAGACTGGCCTTTGTTAGAGCAAGTATATAAAGAGTTAGAAAAGATCTTCCAACGTATTGGCTTGTCTATTTTATCTGAAATCATCTGGTATTTGTAATATTTATTTGCAGTAGCGGATCCATTGGTAATGTTGCAAAAAATAAAATTCATGTCATTTTTTGAAGCTGTATTAATTTAGGCAAAGTATTTTTATCTACTAATGTTTATCAATGTCAAATTCTAATGCCACCGAATAGAAGGTATAGTTCTTTTATACCTACAATGGTACAACTACATTTTTTTTAATATAACAATGGATATCCTACCCACTTGAACTATTGAAGCAGTGTTTCTGTTATATCCACATCAGTGCAGAAATAGAAAAAGCTCTGAATGTATTTGTTATAAGAATTTACATTTTTATTGTAGTCATCTGATCAAGTAGCAGCTTCTCAGACAGTTAGTTAGGAAAGTTATTCATGTTTTGCATTATTCTGTGTGTTAATTCTGTCTAGAGAGGACCCATCAGTAATAAACATTTCTGATGAAATGGCAAAAACATCAGTGTGGAAGACTCTGCTATTAACCTCAGAAAACACAAAGACTAAGGAATCCAGCTTTTCTTCTAAAAGGTTTTAATTTTTTCTAAGTAACTTCCTTATTTTTGTATTATTTTGGTAGTGTACCAATACACATCACCCGTAGATTTTTTTTAGTTTTTATTTTGATTCTGTTAACTGTCACATGTAAAGAACGAGATCAAGAAAATTGAAAAGGGCAGTAAACGTCAAAAAAAGTTGCTTCATGTAAGAGCTTCTGGTAACATTTATAAATATAGGTATAATAGAATTTATATCTGCCTAAATATGGGATATTAACTTCACTTTACAGTCTAGTATCACGTGTAAAAAGAACCCTCCTTACTTTCCCTTCCTAACTAAACCATTGCAGGGCAAAACAATATGCTTGCATATATTTTAACAGCAGGATATACTTTAAGCCCTGTCAGGCCATCACTAAGTATTTTTAAGTTTATTTATCTAGTAAATATATTTTTAATATTGTTATATTTATTATCTCAACAGGCCACATTTTTGCTTGGAGCATTATATAGAGTTTGGAAAAATATTTTAATGTTCTTAATAAAACCTTTACTTATATCAGTTAACTAACTTTTTTCTGCTGTTAACAATCTTATCTAACCTAAATAATTAAACAGTCCCAAAGTAATATAAAAGCTGAATTCTAAACAAATTCCAACAGCCATCCTTTAATTCAACTATAGATTTATTAAATATGTTTTAGCATAAGTATTTTAATATGCTTATATGTTAATCGTCTTTAATGCCTGGTAATGCATGTTCAGTTTAAAGTTCCACTTACATTTTTCAATAACAGCTGTCCTAGACAGAGCTGATGTATTGCAACTGCATACATAGTTATTTGTCCAAAGTTCAGCTTTAATTTCAGGAGGAATAGGCAAATAAATTAGTAATAAATTAATAATTAATAACAAATTATATACACTGTATTACTAATACCATTTTTAACAAATAAACTGAAATAAGACGCAAAACAAGAATTATATTTGAAAGATCATATTTTTGGGTTATTTAATAAATAAGCCATTTTGTGAAGATTTAAATCTCTGTATTGATGAAAGCTTTATAGATGAGGGTCCTTTCCACTGAATAACACCTTACACTCACAAATATGTATCCATGAATGTTACTAAAAGCTCTTGAATATAAATCAACTTCGTTATTTATGTTCACTGGTCTTTTCCATTAGGGAAATGTGGCTTACACAGAATTGTGTACCTTGGAATTACTTAATTTTAAAATCACAATTTCATAAACTGCATAAATAAAATGCGTTGTCAATGAATTAGCATCATAGCTTGAGTGTCACAGCAATTAGTTTGTATTTTGGGGAAAATTACCATAAATAGATATTGTCTAACTGTTCTTTACTTGTGAAGAAATTCATCTAGATGGTTATTTAGTCATTTGGTGCACCAATCCCAGAGATGCTTTAAGTAACCACATCAGCCAAATATCTGCTTTCATCTCAAATAATACACAGTACCATTGCCAAAAATGTCTGTTTGGCTGCTATTGGTCACAGCAATCTGGGCTTATTGGTTCTTCTGACATTTAACTAGACACCTTCATTTACAAAACCCAGTAGTGTCTGCTTTTTAAATTGTATACATTGTTGTCTTTTTTTTTTCTTTGCAATCAAAGAATTTTCTTTGGCCTATAGGTGTTCTATTCAGGCAGAAAGGAGTAATCTTCAGTATTAGAAAATTACATTTTCCATTAGGCTTTGCTGAAGACCAAATACTTACTGTGCTGATTTTGGTGAAATGTACATTAGCTCAGGCTAAAATTATTTGAATTTTAATCTATTGTAAATCGAGTATGAAAAATAAATTGTGTTACTTTTTTTATGAAACTATTTGTGATGTCTGCATTGCAGTGACTCTGTATCTTCTAATAAGGTTACAGCCCATTTACTAGAAAAGTTATTCTAACTACCAAATTAGGACAAGTAAATAGTTAGAATTCCTCTTAGTTGATCTGATATTTGAAACAAAGACAAACCTACTACTTTAATGCATTTTTTTTTAAGTTTTGGAATAGTATGGAACTCCTGTCAAGTATTTGTTCACCTGTCTGTTTCCCAGTTTAGGAGCTTTTCCTTCACTTCCTCTAGACACAACAGGAAATGAGAGACTATGGGGTTGATTTACTAAAGAGAAATCCACTCTGCACTACAAGTGTCTCTCCAAAGAAAGTGAAATCTTTTGTCAAACAGTTGTCAATTGAACCACTCTCTTAATTGGAAGGTTCCCCTCTATCCCTGTTGCAGCTCAAAATGTAAAAAAAATTTCCATCACTTTTAGGTTGTTCTACTAAAGGCAAATAGAGTTTTTCACATTTAAAGAGGAGTTACCCTACGCCTGGGAAATATCCCCAAAACCCAGTGGATGTTGTGAAATTTCAATTTGCAAAGAATACCCAATCAAGTGTAAGGAAAAAACTGATTTTTTCTTTGAACATGATTGGACGATGCAAGTATACAGAACTTCACCTCATGCACTTAGCTCTTGGGAGCATTCCATTGCAAAGTGAACAGTCTGGCTTTAGTATATCAATCTCTTTAAAATAATGAAGGTAAATCTCCCTAGTGCTGACACAGGTGGCAATATAAACCTTAAGGCTGAGTTCACACTAGAGCATGTAGCAGCTCACAGCAGGGGGTCCGATGTGTCTCTATTCACCAGTTCAGACCCAATTTCAGCCCACATTTTTGGCAGAATTTGGACCCGAAACGGACCAAAAGATGCATATGACCGGAGCCACTCACAATCTCCTGCTATGCGAATTGGATTCAGAAAAAACAGCATTCCAATTCAACATAGTGGGAATTCAGCCTAAAATGGAATCTTCACATCGAAAAAGATGAGGGCATTACAAGGATTGAACAGTTCAATTACAGTTTGTTTGTTGCAAAGCTACTGTGCATTTGAAGGATACAAAATAGCCCCCTTCATCAGCACTGCAAGTGTAACAAATAAACTTCCAGTTGATATTGTATATACTTACCTAGGATAAAATACTAAATATTACATATAATATATACATTTTTAAAAGCTGATAACTTATGCATTATATGTAAAAAAATATTTACCAAGGTATAAATAAATCTAAACACTAAATAGTTATTACTTCCTTAAAAGGACAAACAATATAGAAGTGTATGTATAAATAAATAAAAAGACTAATATGATTGGTTTAAAATAAAAACAGGAGATACATTCCTCCTAAACAAATCATAAAGTTTCACACATAGACCACACTATGTTCAAAAAGATATATGTACCATCATTTTTGTAAAATCTTGACAGGGGTTCTAACACTTCCTTACCAGAAAAAAATGAATTTTGGTTGATTTACAAAAAGGAATAGTGCTATTTCATTTTGCAAAACAACGTTAACGTGTTGTGTACTTTGAATACCCAATCATGCAAGGTAAATTAATTCCTGTGTGGTTGATATCCTATCTCAAGCAAATATTTGGGGTTACCCTACAATATTGGGGTTTTCCCTAGAGCCTGAAGCCATCAGCTGACACAGGAGAGCAAAAGTAATTGCACTTCTGTGACACACAAGAGAAGTATTGCCAAAAAAGCTTTTGCCATACTTCTGTTTTACCAGGTAGGAAGAATCATTGTAGTTACTTATCTGCTCTCCCTCTAGAGGCTTATGTTTTTATTAAAGTCACAAAAAAAGAAGAGCAAGCATGTAAAATGTTAAAAGCTATTTTAAAAAAAGTGCACATTCACACAATTTTAAGTTGTAATTTGTGGGCATTTTGAATGGACTTCAGTGCAGAAAAGGACACTTGTTTTTTTCACTGTAGCGCGTCATACTGCACACTGTGCTTTTTAGTGCATTGTGGAGTCCTCTAGTAAAACTGCATTATGTAGATGAGAGTAGTGCTGATGCATTCTGTAGATTTATGATTGATGGCACTGCGTTGCTTTGCACTGCACTTGGTAGGTTACCAAGCTTACTGAGAATATACAATACTTTCACTTTAAATGTATACATTAAAAATAAAAGATAGAATTCCTATGTCAAAGTGTCTTTTGTAAACCACTATTGCCCCCTTTAAGTTAAATCCTTCATCCCTAAAATCATATTTAAACAGTCTAATATTTCCAATTATAGCCTTATGCATGTTGGTTCATATGTCGGCACATTTATGGACACCCCCCTTGCCTTGGATAGACTGAAAATGCAGAATTGTATTATCTATAGAACATAGGGAATTTTTAGGGTGTGTGATATGGCCCCCAAGTACCTACAGACATGCTGATAATTGTCCAAACCGGTTGATTTGTTTAGATTCATGCACTAATCACCCTGTGTCTATGAATGCTTACAAAATAGTTGTTGATGGGAACTGCATGCTAATGTTCTGATCCTATCTTCAAGGATCTATCTAGCTTAAAAAAGGAACTTATCACCAAAAGCTTGTACAGCTGTGGTAGTCATAGTGCCAGTTTGGTGCCAATTAATGTGAACCTGGCAACCATTTCACACATCTAAACAAGTCCTCTCTAAGAGCAGACATCATGAGCACTTGACTTTCCTGGTTTCTGGGCTAAGCCCTACCCAACAGGCATTAATGCAATGAGAGTACTTCAATAATCATTAAGAAAGATTACCCAAAAACTTTCTTTTGTGTGCCCCTCTAAATTTGGTTTTACTTTGTACTTGGAGAATTGACACCCCAACTGCTGGACTGTACTCTGTGTCCATATCATTGTCCTTAACCACCCCTTCACGACGATATACGTAGTCAGAATGGCACGCGACCCGGTCTGAAGCTCCGTGACCGCGGGACCCGATCGCCGCCGGTGTCCCGCGATATGTCCTCCGGAGCTGAAGAACAGGGAGAGGTGTGTGTAATCACACCTTCCCCGTTCTTCACAGTGGCACTGTCATTGATCGTCTGTTCCCTGATATAGGGAAACACGATCAATGACGTCACAAGCCCCGCCCCCTACAGTTAGAAACACATATGAGGTCACACTTAAGCCCTTCAGTGCCCCCTAGTGGTTAACTCCCAAACTGCAATTGTCATTTTCACAGTAAACAATGCATTTTTATAGCAGTTTTTGCTGTGAAAATGACAATGGTCCCAAAAATGTGTCAAAATTGTCCGATGTGTCCGCCATAATGTCGCAGTCACGAAAAAAATCGCTGATCGCCGCCATTAGTAGTAAAAAAAAATATTAATAAAAATGCAATAAAACTATCCTCTATTTTGTAAACGCTTTAAATTTTGCACAAACCAATCGATAAACGATTATTGCGACATTTTTTTTTACCAAAAATAGGTAGAAGAATACGCATCGGCCTAAACTGAGAAAAACATTTTTTTTAGATCTTTTTTGGGGGTATTTATTATAGCAAAAAGTAAAAAAATCTATATTTTTGTTTATAGCGCAAAAAATAAAAACCACAGAGGTGATCAAATGCCACCAAAATAAATCTCTATTTGTGGGGAAAAAAGGACGCCAATTTTGTTTGGGAGCCACATCGCACGACCGCGCAATTGTCAGTTAAAGCGACGCAGTATCGAATCGCAAAAACTGGCCAGGTCCTTTACCTGCATAATGGTCTGGGTCTTAAGTGGTTAAAGAATATCTAAACCCAATAAGAGAAATGTAATATATTGCAGCTTATCAGTCCCTAGATATGATCGCTGCATTTGTTTTCTTGTTTTAAGCCCGATACACACTATTCGTTTTCCTGCAGGTTTTTCTCTTTAGGTTTACCAAAATCATGTAGTGCAAGGGCCTGCCTAATTGCATACAAATTGAAACTCTTAAAGTTTGACCTCATATTAGATGGTTTTGGTAAACCTGCAGGAAAACTGGTAGTGTGTATGGGGCTTTAGGCTCTTTTCTCTATATTTTCACCTGGTGATCCTGCTGGTAAACCATTTCCTGTCCTAGGGTGACAGCATCTAACCACAATGTTTGGAGGAGCTAGTTGTCACCCTAGGCTGGTTTTGGATTACAAACGCCTCCTCCCCCTCCTCCTCTCATCCTCTCTAATACGTACAGAGAAGGCGTTCTATAGTTGACAAAGCTGGTTGGTATTTCAGCTCAGTGCACAGGGTGCTGGAAGGACACTGGATATCTGTAAGGAATCATGGTTACTTTTGTAACTTCTAGTAAATGTACGTAGCTTAAAAAAAATGAATGCAGCCAGTACATACAAGGACTGGTAAGCTGAGGTATATTCCACTTTTGTTCTTGGGTTTAGAAATTTTTTAGGCACAATGTTATGGAAACGGGGTACAAATTGATAAGCAGGGGACATCCCAGAAATCAAATACCTAGGAAAATACCTAGGAACAAAGTGAACCCAAATAAGAAGGGCACACAAAAGAAGGTTTTCTTGCTTTACTTTTTTAACAATTCTCACACTTCATGTTCTTGTTGCAGAAAGGATGCTGTTAAAAAAAAAACAATTAACAATTATACAATTAACACGTACTATTCTTAATTTCAAAGAAGTAAACAAAGTGTCTGCTCAGTAGGTTTATGAATGATGTGTAATTTTTAATTGCCAGATTTTGCAACCAAGCAATTCATGACACGACAAAAGCTCCAAAACATCTTATAATAAAAACATTATTGGGAGGTTAAACTACAGGGGCTAAATGTTAGTCTTATGAGTAATTCTGTGCTTATTTCAGACACAATGAGGGTTTATTTACTAAAAGAATAGAGCATGTTCACTTAATTTATTGAGTAATGGAAAGCTGTGTTCACTTTAATCATTCAATCCTGTACTGCCAAAATATATATATATTTTTTTGTTATTCGATTTGCACATGATTGAGTATTCAGAGTTAACATAGCTACACCAAATTTATTATATTTAAAGTGGAATTTCTCTTTTTCAGAAAAAATGAAAAGGTGAACACTGTACACCCTCCCAACCCCCCTGGTCCCCACTTAACATACCTCCGTGGGTGTGATTAACTGTCAATGCCCAAGCAGCTGGTGCATCTGGGACAGATCAGAATGATGCTCTTAATTGGTGCTGACCAATTAGAATCATTCTGATCTGTCCTGGAAAATCTGCAGAAAGAACAGGGAGAATAGCGTGAATTTCAAATCCCCATACTACCACACTGGCATCTGATCACCCATGGAGGTAAGTAGAGCAGGACTGGTGGAAGGAATTAGGGTGTGTGTGCACCTTTTCATTTTTTCTGAAAACGAGAACTAACCCCATAATTGAACATACTCTGCAAAGTTAACAACCTCTACTCATTTAATAAATCCCATCCAATCAAAATTAAAAATATATATTTTTTTTCCAAACATGATTGGATGTCTGATGGGAACCCAAGATAACTGGGCTAGTGTCATCTGCTTTAATCCTTTTATAAATTCCAGCACAAGTAAAACTCCACTGAATTTAATATGTTGCATGTTACATTTCTATCATAAGCTCCCCTTCCTAATCACTGTACGAGCTGATCCCTAAAGGTAAGATTGCTGGTCACATGCATCTAAATATATATTGCTTGTTTACTAATTTATTTCTTGGATGCTCACATAGTCTGACATTTGTAACTGCATACTGTAGCATGCTTTGCAGGCCGCTCAGCAATGATTTCTATTGGGGAAAACAAAATGGAAATCAAATCAGACTTTTATAGTAATTGTTGGCAAATAAAATGGATTGAATTTATTGCATCAGCCACTCTGTAACCGAAGTACATATCATTACATGGGCTTTTATCTATTTTTTGGTCAAGAGCACTATCATTTTGTGACCAAAGGGCCTTAAAGCCTAGATGTCCAGGCCAAATTTAGCATCACCAGCATTAATTAGGTTGACTAGTAATTATTTTTTCTATATTGTAGTTGTATCTGACAGTTTTATATATAATATTGTATATATTGTAACATTTGGGGGTGTATAGCTCAAGTCTAGTGCCTGCTAGCGACTACAGTCCACGCCAGAAATTGTAATTTATTTAAATGAAAGTTCAAAGGTTCCAGAAAAACAAAATTAATAAATTCCCATACAAGGGTTTTAAGCATTTCCATCCAAAAAATATATACTTTCAACCTACAGGCTTATAAATGCAGCACTCCTGGCTTACACTTACCACAGTGTGCTCAGGCCTTCCACTTTAAGCCTTGGTATGTCTCCCACAGACCTTTTCCTTGCCAACACGGTACATATAGCATCTCCTCGCTGCCCTGACCCTCAGGCTTGGGTCCCTGGCTTTCCCAGTGCACACTTGCACTCTCTGGCTTCTCCCTTGTACACCCGGACTCCTTGGGAGAGTGGAGCCCCGAACAAAGACCAGGTGTCTACAAAAAGACCAGCACACTTGACCAATTATGTGTGCTGGCAGTTCTATATATCTGGACCCAGGACATTGTTTGATTTTATTATTAACATTTGCTTTCCATTTTGTTATCCCACAATTCTGCTTTCAAAAAGTATTTTTATTTTCTATTTTTTAATATATATTTTATTTTATTAGCAGTAGCAACACAATATGCTGGTAATCTGAGGGCTAGACATTTAAATTGCTTTGCACCTGTCCTTCATTTTTGTTAATAATTACAGTGCTGAATAATATATATCGCTTACACTTTTGTCAGCTTTTTTAATTTTAGAAGGAAGTCAAAATGCTGTACACACATTTTGTATACTTTGGCAAAGTTGTATCAATCAGGGCCTTTTTTTTAAAGCTATATAGTATAAGAAAACCAGTAGGAGCTTGGAATAACTGTTCTTAAGCCTTCTTTATGCGTGTTTGGGAGGTGTTTGAAAGGGAATATGTTTTTGTGTAGCAGTAGCAGTCGTGACCAAGTTCATGGACCCTAGACTACTACCTGTACTCGGTGCAACCAGTTTGTAGTTCTAAAGTCTACAGTAACCAGGCATTACCTGATATCATCACAACTACTGCAAATAGTATTTATTAATCTCCCAAAATTCTAATAAGCATTTTTTTTTTTGCCTTCTTTCAAATCTGTATTGCTTTATTTTGACTGTGGTTAGCTGGGTACCAATTGAGAAGAAAACACCCAACAGGTACACAGAAAAAATTGAAAGCCCAAAAGAAAGTCTAACATTTCTTTATGCATACAAAACTTAATGCAGATTAGTACTTTAATGTAAAATGCACTGATAGCACAGAAATAAATACAGTATATTATCCACAAAAAAATATGTCCTTTCCTAATGTAAGCTTCCTTTTCACTGGGGCAAACTTTTCCCTGACCTCAACACTAAGCCCCGTCTGCTGCTACCCTTTTTGTTCAATGAGATTGCCCATACTGACCACAGAAGCAGTAGACCACAGAAAGTGTAGTATATTGTATGTATAGCACAACATTTTAAAATAAAATACAGGTTCACTTAACAAAAACAAATTGTTTTTGGTATACCTCACAGAAAAAAAAATCTTTATTTCTCTTCCGTTCATGGACGGACACAGCAGCCTTTGACCTTAGGGTTATATCCGCTTCCTTCCAGGAGAGTTAGGCAGAAAAAAAGCACTTTAAGTGTTAACAACACTTTCCTCAGTGCAGCTCCTCCCAAGGGGCGTGGCTTCCCGGGTATAACCCACACCCTGCTCTAGCAGCCTCAGTTTTTCTCTGCCTAACAACAGGAGAGGACAGGCACTCTGGAGTCCTGTACTCTGGAGATTTTTTTTTCTTGCGATTTTTTCGCTTTTTATTGTTTTGTTCCTGCATTTTTGAATCCTGTGATTCTTTTATCAACAGCCGACTGGGTGACAGGCTGGGTCTTGACTCTTGTAGTCCCCTTATGTTCGGCCATCGAGCGTGTGCCGGCCCTCAGCTCAGCTCTGGGTCATCCACGACAGTCCCCATTGCCCCAGGGGCGGCCGGGGAACATCATATTTTAGCGCACACATATGAACCGTCTCTATGGCCTTGTCACAGTGTGTCTGGCCGACAGCCATGCCGTTAGTGGACGTTGGTTCTGTCTGGGATACCTCCAGCCGGTTTTCGCAGGACGGGTAAGTAGTGGCCCCTTGCTCAGGTAAGGTGGTATGGCTGGAATTTTCCCCTGGGAGGTCGACTGAGGGTTTACCCTGCTTTCCTCTCCCTCCTTCCCCACTTCTGGGTGACGGCCGTGAGGTGGGGGGCCCGCTTGGGGTGGGTACTGTTTTTTATGCCGTGTCTACTGCCATGTGTGGGGGGGTCCCGTGGGCCTATATGTTTTGCCGTGTGTCACTGGGGTTCACTGTACTTGTTTTAAAAAAACGCTGTTTTTTGGCGCCATTTTGCCGCTGACCGACTGTGTTATATGGCACAGTAGTAATTACAGCGGCCATTTTCTCTGAGCCCACAGGCTGTTTTTTTGCATGTCTGCGGCCATCTTGGTACAGCTCTTGGCCTCTTGTGCCTGGGATGATGGCGCTGACGGCTCATGCACACTTTCCTATGGATGGCGCAGCACAGGCAGGGTTTTTGGCTCTCAGCTGCGGCGGTCTGGTCGGACGGTGAGTCCTCCGGGGGGGTTTCCCTGCTCTCTGTAGCGGCTGGGGGGATGTCCTGTGGAGCCTGGCAGTACTAGGGTGGCTGTTGCAGTATCTCTCACTGCCATGCTGGTGTTAACCCTTAGTGTCCCTGTTCCTGTGGCCTCTATTGATGCTGTGATGGCAGTCCCTGAGGCGTTTGGGTCAGGGTCAGGAGGTTACAAAGCACCCCCCCTCTGCCTCCTTCTGGGGTGTTTTTTTCTGACAGGGAATCAGGCCTCACTGAGGCTTCCGGCTCTGGTTCTGTTTTTGTCAGTTGCTGCAGGCAAAAGCCCACATGGACTGTGAGGGTGACCCTGTTTCGGGGTCAGCACATGATTGTGCTTTTGTTGGGGCTCTTGACTCTGCGGTGCGGGTTACTCAAGCACTTGAGGATTCGGCGGAGGCATCGGAGGTGTCAGTCCCTTTTGGGTTCAGTAAGCCGCCCCGCAACGCAATAAGTGTTTTCCTTGTGTTCCATGTCTGGAAATGTTATGCAGGGAATGGGATCGGTCGCAGGAAGTTTTTGCAGTACAAGATACTTTGCGGTCCGTTCCCCTTTTTGAGGAGGATTTCCTATAACAGTGGTGTCTCCTTCGTCAGTGGGCCTCCCTGTGTCCAGGCTGGGAAGCTTGTTTTGGAACAAGGCTGCCACATTACCTGTGAGTGAGTGAGTGAGTGAAAAACTTGTAAAGCGCAGCACATGCGAACTGAATCGCCTCTGGGCACTGTGGAAGGGGCTCCCGCTTTTAAGGACCCCGCAGATAGGAGAGCTGTGGCCCGCTCCATATTCACAGCGGTGGGGCCGGTGGTGAGACCGGGTCTTTGATGTCGCAGACATTTACCGGATGGGCTAAGTCCCTGGTGCGGGAGCTAGAGGCGCAGAATGCTTCTGAGACCTGAGTGGACCTGACCGACCAGTTGGTACTAGGTCTACAATTTGTCTGTGTGTCGGCCCTGGATATGCTCCCCTTGCTCTCCAGGGCCTCCGCCTGCGTGGTGATACTGCCCCACCTTATATGACTAAAGGTTGGTCTGCGGACCAGTCCTCTAAGTAGTCCTTAGTGGAATTACCCTGTGAGGGTGAACGGCTTTTTGGGGTGTCCCTGAATGACCTCATAAAGGATGCCACGGGCGGTGTGAGCACTCTGCTCCCGCAATCTGGGAAGGGTAAGGTGCCTAGCCATAGGCAAGGGCCCTCATTTACTATCCCCAAGCGGTTTTGTTGTCGCCCGCCAAGTGCGGCAGGAAAACATTTTCAGGGGGCTAAGACGTCCACTGGATCACTAAGGCGCCCCTGGTACCGCAAGCCCAACGAGCCTGCGGACAAGCCTGCTTCCTCATGAAGGTTTGCCCCCCACTCACATCTCGGGTGGGGGGCCGGCTCCACGGATTCGCGGTTTGGTGGAGGCCTCTTCTTTCCGACCATTGGGTCTGTGAAGTTGTTTCTTTGGGGTACAAGATTGAGTTTCTCTCTTGTCCACCAGACTGATTTTTTCCTCCAACCCCCGGTTTCTTCCGGATCGCCTGAAGGATCTGTCAGGAGATGTCCAGGATCTTCTGGTCAGCGGAGTGATTATGCCGGTTCCTTCACCGGAATGGTTTCAGGGGTTTTTACTCCAATCTGTTTCTAGTTCCCTAGAAGGATGGGGTCCGTCCGGTCCTGGACCTCGAAGCCCTCAATTGCTTTGTCAAAGCACAATAATTTAATGGAGTCGATACGCTCAGTAATAGCAGCGCTCCATCAGGGGGATTTCCTGGCGTCCCTGGATATCATGGACGCGTACCCGCATTTCCCCTTTTGCGCAAAACACCAGTTTTCTGTGCTTTGCGGTCGGGGAGGACCACTTTCAATTTGTGGCCCTCTCGTTCGGCCTGGCCTCGGCACCGCGGGTTTTCACCAAGGTGCTCGCCCCAATCGCTATCGTGGGATGCCTGGACGACCTTCTCCTGAAAGCTTCCTTAGGCTCAGAATTAGAAGAGGACATGTCTATCACGTGTCAGACTCTCCAAAAGTTTGGCTGGGTTCTGAATATCCAGAAGTCAGTGTTGGTTCCGTCTCTGCGTCTGGAATACCTGGGACTAGTCCTGGATTCCGCAGAGGCGAGAGTTTTTCTCCCAACGCAAAAAACTCCAGACACTGCATTTTGCGGTGCAGCAGTTGTTGACCCAGAAGTGGTCGTCTCTTCGATTCTGCATGAGGGTTCTGGGTCTGATGGTGGCCTCTTTCGAGGCAGTTCCTTATGCCCAATTCCTCAACAGGGGACTACAGAAGGAGATTCTGTCACGTTGGGACAAGCTCCTGTCTTCTCTGGATTACCAGTTTAAGTTGAGTCAACTGGTCAAGTCTTCCCTGGTGTGGTGGCTGACGTCTCCGGTGCTTCGGACCGGGAAGTCATTTCTGCCATGCCAATGGACAGTGGTCATGACAGATGCCAGCCTCTCCGGCTGGGGGGGCGTTTGGGGCACCCAGTCAGCCCAGGGGCGCTGGACTCAGGAAGAGTCCCGCCTGCCAATCAATGTTCTGGAGCTCCGAGCGATCAAGCTGTGCCTTGCCGGGTGGCCCCTGGATCTGCAGGGCCGACCAGTCAGGTCAGGATCCAGTCCGACAACGCCACGGCCGTGGCATGCGTCAATCATTAGGGAGGCACACGAAGCTTGGCTGCAGCGCTGGAAGTAGCGCACATCCTTCGGTGGGCCGAAAGTCCGTTCCGGCTCTATCAGCCGTGTACATTCCGGGTGTTCAGAATTGGCAAGCCAACTACCTGAGTCGCTAAGCACTGGACCCAGGTCACTTCACCCGAGTCTGTGCCTGAAGTGGGGCACTCCAGACGTGGACCTTCTAGCGTCCCGTCTCAATCGGAAGGTGCAACGGTTCGTGGCCAGGTCAAGGGACCTGTGGGCGGACGCGTCAGACGCGTTGGTGGCACCTTGGGGTCACTATCGCCTAATTTACGCCTACCCTCCTCTGAAGCTTCTTCCTCGTCTGCTGCACAGAGTGGAAGCTGAAGGGATTCAACAATCCTGTTC
Source organism: Rana temporaria (assembly GCF_905171775.1). Lineage (NCBI taxonomy): Eukaryota > Metazoa > Chordata > Amphibia > Anura > Ranidae > Rana > Rana temporaria. The sequence goes on along the minus strand of NC_053494.1, from coordinate 178,076,276 downwards.
GCCCCAGACTGGCCGCGCCGCTCCTGGTACGCGGACCTGGTGCGTCTGGTGGCAGACGCCCCCTGGAAGATCTTCTGTCGCAGGGTCCGATCTTCCATCATGTTTTACAGTCACTGGCTTTAACGACGTGGCTGTTGTGAGCCAGGTATTGAGGGACCGGGGCCTGTCAGGCTCGGTGGTTTCTGCCATGCTGCGTGCACGGTAGTCTTCTTCACAGAGGATTTACCATCGTACGTGGAAGGCCTGTATCTCTCTGTGTGATCAGATGAAATGGCACCCCCGTATGTACGGGGTGTCCCGGATTCTGCTGTTTTTACAGCGGGGAGTGGATCAGGCTCTCGCCTTGAGTGCGGTTATGAGTCAGATTTCAGCTCTGGCTGTTTACTTTCAGCCACCATTGCCAGCTCGTTTGTACAGGGAGTCCGACATGTGGCCCCTCCTGTGCGCCCTCCACTGCTCCCATGGGACTTGGATTTGATCCTCTCGGTGCTTCAAGGTGCTCCCTTTGAGGACATTCGGAAGACCCCTTTGTTGACACTGTCACAAAAGGTGTTTTTTTCTGGTTGCTCTTACATAGATCAGACGGGTGTCTGAACTGGCGACCTTGTCCTGCAAGGCTCCCTACTTAGTCATCCATGAGGATGAGGTGGTGCTGCGACCGCAGCCTTCTTTTCTCCCAAAGGTCGTTTCGGCCTTTCACATTAATGTGGACATTGTTCTTCCATCCTTATGTCCTCGGCCGAAGAACCCGAAGGAGACCACTTTACATTCCCTGGATGTGGTTTGGGCTCTTCGTGTGTATTTATCTGCTACGGCTCCGTTCCGGAAGTCGGACTCACTGTTTGTGTCAGTGTCTGGTCCTGAAAAGGGTCTGGCGGTCTCGTCGGCCACCATTTCTAGGTAGATCCGTCAGGTTGTGCTTCAGGCCTGTGCCCTGAAGGGGCGGGCGCCTTCCTTTCAGGTTACGGCGCATTCGACCAGGGCGATCGGTGCCTCTTGGGCTTTCCGACATCAAGCCTCTGTGTTACAGGTGTGTAGGGCAGCGACCTGGTCGTCGTTCCACGCTTTTCAAAGTTTTACAAGGTGGACGTGAGTGCATCTTCTGATGCCTCCTTCGGCCGAAAGGTGTTGCAGGCGGCAGTCTAAGGTTGGAGTTCCTCCGTTGAGTAACTCCGGTTTTGTTTGGGGTGTAAGCTTGGTTGCTGTGTTGTTTTTCCCACCCCTCGAATTTTTGACACTGCTTGGGGACATCCCTAAGGTCAAAGGCTGCTGTGTCCGTCCATGAACGGAAGAGAAAATAGGATTTTTGTACTCACCGTAAAATCCATTTCTCTGAGTTCATGGACGGACACAGCACCCACCCCTCCTTTGTTTGTACTGCTTGTTACGAACTGAGGCTGTTAGAGCAGGGTGTGGGTTATACCCGGGGGGCCACGCCCCTTGGGAGGAGCTGCACTGAGGAAAGTGTTGTTAACACTTAAAGTGCTTTTTTTTCTGCCTAACTCTCCTGGAAGGAAGCGGATATAACCCTAAGGTCAGAGGCTGCTGTGTCCGTCCATAAATCTATAGGCTGCACAGCAAAGGCACTTATTTAAAGGATAAGTTCACCTTTACAGAAAAATCTGTAAGGTAAACTTACACAGGACCCCCTCATTGTCCCCGTCCCCCCCGGTCCAGCTGACCTGGACCGTGGCAATCCACGTCAAGAGTCCGGGGTTTAGAAATCCTCTGAGCTGAATGTCCAAAATGTACCCCGTCAGGGGGGACGTTTCGGAGCATTCTAATTGGTCAGCCCCATCACATGGATGGCCCAACCTGTCAGCCATGGAAAAGATGTGTGGATGCCGAGGGGATTTTTAAGGACTCCTGACGCGGATATACTGGGGCTTAGAACAGGAGATTGCCACAGTCCACCTTTCTGTAAAGGTTAAATTACACTTTAATGACCTCTAAACTTGTGACAGTGGGGTTGATTTGCCAAAACTGGAGGGTGGAAAATCTGGTGCAGCTCTGCATAAAAACCAATCAGCTTCCATTTTTTTTGTCAAAGCTTAGTTGAATAGGCTGAAGTTAAAAGATGATTGGCCTCCATGCACAGCTTAACCCGATTTTACATTCTCCAGTTTTAGTAAATCAATAACAGGTTTTTGTAAAGTATTTATATAGAAAAGATGGTGGCAACCACTTCATTTGCAAAAATAGTTTTGTTGTATAGAAACAGTTTTAGTAAATCAACCCAAGTACTATTATGATGGAAATCAATATAATCTGAGCATGACCTTAAGTGGGACTTACACAAAGGGTCTTCTATGATGTTTATATATAGATTTACATGGGTGTTAGGTACAGCGAAGTTTATTCTAATGCTGCTCTAATTTAAACATTTAAGATGTTGAGAAGTACTAATAATTCCCTTTCCATTTTATTTTTAAATTTATCAGATTTATTAAACACTGGAGATTTTTTTTATTTGTAAATTTAAATGGTCACATTTCCACAGAACAAATTCCAGTTACTGCTTCATGCAGTTTAATATTTCTAATTATCAGCTCATGGTAAACTGGGGCATTGCTTTTGTTTTGTTGGGTGTAGTGTATTAGTTGATCATCTACTAAAAATTTAATATTTTCTTTTCTCTCTATTACATAACCAATTAAAGTATTACATCTAACCACATTCTTAATGAACCAAACCAATGTAAACATCTCGTAACACTGTTTAAAGCATATGTAAACCCTAGAACAAAAATATAATATATTGCAGTTTACCAGTCCTTAGATGCGGTGGCTGTATTTGTTTTTGTTAACTCAGTGTAATGTAGCTGTTGAGGATTGGATTGAGCATTGTTATCCCCGGACTACGGAACACCTCCTCCCCTTATCCCCATAAAGAGGGGGAGGTGTTTTTTTAGTCCACAGACATAGCTGGGATTCATGTAAACTGGTTAGAAAGCATAAAATATTTTTTGTAAGATAATTGCACATTTTATGTACTTCTCTAAAGGCCCCGTACACACGAGAGGATCGATCTGCTGAAATTTATCCGCGGACCTGTTTCAGCGGATAGATCCCCTGGTGTGTACGATCCAGCAGATATTTTTCCGCTGATTTTTTCCCCCGGGGATGGATTTCCAGCGGATCAAGATTTCTTAGCGTGCTAAGAAATCTACCTGCTGGAATCCAGTCCAGCGGATTGATCCGCTGGTCTGTACAGACTCAGCGGATCAATCCGTCCGATTCCATCCCTCGCATGCGTCGTAATGATTCGACGCATGCGTGGAATTCCTTATATGACAGCGTCGCGCACGTCGCTGCGTCATCATCGCGGCGACGGCGCGACACGTCACCGCGGAGGGAATTCCGCAGGGATTTTGATCTCATGGTTAGTACAACCATGAGATCAAAATCCGCCAGAGGATTTATCCGCGGAAACGGTCCCCCGGACCGTTTCCGCGGATCGATCCTCTTGTGTGTACTAGGCCTATGAGATATAACAAAATACTTTCAGTGGTATGCTTAACGGACCAAAAGGGAGCAACTAAGGGAAGCTCATTGTTAGGGTTTACATATACTTTAATTCCTCCAACTAAGAATATTGCTGTGTGTTATTCTGTGATAATTCAGTTTGGAAGAATTTACAGATTATATCCAGCTTGCTTCTTGAATATGCAATTTAATATATCTGTATGCATGCATGCTTGCTAAAGCTGTTTTAAAGAGATTTCATTTTTGCTCAATATGCTTACAATTCTTCCCTTCTAGCATCCATTTTGATTGTTTGCAAATTGTGTTACATCGCATGGCAAATATATTACTGTAGTCTTGGAAGAGCATCTGTGTCAGTCTAAGCTGTAAGATGAGACCCAATCACCTATAGACACCATTGGTGGCCATGTTTTGAGGAAACAAAGCAATGATAAGAATAAACTTTATTTGTCTCATTACAAAATGGCGACGTTTTGTATCTGTAGGTGATGGGTCACTTTCTATCGAACATGTTCAGCTCATGTCTTCTGTTTGTTGTTTTTTTGCAGCTCTGAAAGCAAGATGGAGAATAAAGCTGCCTCAGGAAAAGGTATCGACAGGGAGACATGTCTCTGAAGCTCTTTCTCAGTTTATTTTTACAAGGAGATGAGAAGAATATATACTTATGGCACACTTGGGTTACCTATACTGCAAAATCATCACATCCGCTAGCAGTGCAATACATAGCAGTGCAATATTTTTTGGCTTGCTCACTGTCAAAGGACTTGCCGTGAAAAAGCCTTCCTAGCAGAGGAGAATTTTATTATTGTAATTTTATTTCACGAGACAGCTACTAATTTGCACAGTTCCTCGTTTTGTTCATATACTGTACATTGTCCTTACAGTCCATATCAAAACCATTGCTGTAGTCAAAGTGTGGCTCCCATCCCTGACAACAGTAAGCTGCAACCCTGAGTTTGAGGTTAAACCCTACCCACAATTCATCTGTACCTGGCAGCAGAAATCAGTAGAGGTCTACCTTTCAACAGTCTTTATTTTACAGGATTTTCTAAAATGTTTTAGGCCCTGCAAGGGACAATACTTGGCAAATCTGAGAATAGTTTGATTATATATATATAGTGACCCTGGAGTGGAATTTGGGCAAACCTTCATCTTTTGAAGGTTTAGGAGGGAAAGCTCTGGGCGGTGAGGCAAGATAAAAACCACAAGAAGAGCCATCTTGTGTCATGCTTATTGGTTCTACCTAAAAAAATGTCTACACTGTAGATGACACATTGAAGCGCTTAATGTAAACTTGTACTTTGCCGTTACCAGGCCCCATACCGGCCTAAACCTTCTCTTTGCTCCCCTTCACCAAGGAAAGTGACATGCCCAGTGCTTTAAGGTATGTAGAGCTTGTGACTTGCTCCACTTTCTCTAATGTAACAGTTGTGGTACGTGGTCAACTTAGGAACCCAGTGCTGTCATGTTGGGGTGGTAAAAGCGCCCCTGGCTCTGTTTTAGCTCTATGTCATGACTTGAAGCTTTCACAGGGCTTTTCCTGCCACTCAGTTCCCCAATGGAAGCAAAGAGAAGGCAAGTGCACTATTTTGCCAAACATATGTGAACATCCCTGCAAATATTTGCGCTCAGGTGTTTCCAGTGAAGGGTATGTTTAATGCTACAGCAGTAATGTACAAAGATTTTATTATACAATTATTTACTTCCAGAATTGTTCTTTTCTGTTCCAGCATAACTATGTTGCTCTTCACAAAGCCAAGTTTATAAAAACATGGTGTGATGAGTTTGGTGTGGAGGAACTTGAGCGGCCTGTACAGAGCCTTGACCTCAACCCCTCTGAAAACCTTTTGGATGAACTGGTATGCTGATTGTGATCTCATCCAGAATTGGTACTAATGCTGTTTTGGCAAGATAGGTACAAATTCCCCAAATCACACTCCAAAATCTTGTGGAAAGACTTCCTAGCAGAGTGATGGTTGTTTTAGCTGCAAAGTGTGTCCAACTAATGTCCAGGTTTTGGTATGATAGTAAGGTGTCCACAGATTTTTTGCTGTAAACTATATAAACAGCAGTGGCCATTGGCCTGTATGGGTAAAGCACTGGTTTTCTTTAAAGGATCACATTATTCTGATACATTTTATACTGCAAAATGACCATAAAGCTACCATCTAGACCACCTGACTTTTTCTCTTGCGAGAACTGTTACATTTCTTTTTGTTGCCAGCTACCTACCTTACATACAGCTTTCTAGAGAACACTTGTTTGGAAATCACATTCAAATTCAGTGTGCCTAACTACAGTTCCACTATGGCAAAAAATAAAATGTAAATATTTGCCATTAGAGAAATTGGTTACTTTACTGCCTAGACCCACATACAAAATTATACATTGACAAAATTGTACAACATGGATTATTTGGTTGATGCATTTCTAGTAAGGCAGCATTGGGCTTTAAAGCGGACCTCTTTCTTTCTGAAGTACATTTTGAACTGGCTATGAATATAATTCTTTGTTTTTTAATAACGCTGTTCAGATTCAAAATCACTTATCACAATCTGACACATATATGGAGGATTGTTCTTTCCTCCACTGGGCAGAAACAAGATTTTATTCTCCTTCTCCATATATCTTTGTACCAGTTGTATTGTATCAGGAAAGGGAAGAGATTGGAGAGAATGGCCTTTATGTCAGTAGGGTTTCAGCACCCAAAAACAATTATTTTGTACTGAGGAAGCTCTGCAGTTTTACTGACATGAAAAAAAAATTGTAATTTACAGTCAATTTTGTAATTTAAGGCATTTACATAGCATCAGTAATTTATGCAGCACTTTACATAGTGTACATTTTCATCAGGCCATACCCTCAAGCAACTTACATTCCATGGTTCCTATCTCTCATGCATATGCACACGTACTAGGACCAATTTACACAGGAGCCAATTACTGTACCAGCATGTCTTTGGAGTGTGGGAATAAACCAACTCTATGCATATAATAATGTTCTGGTTGGGATTCGAAATGAAGACTATAGTGTTGCAAAACAAGGATCATCTAGTGATTTCCTATTGGAAGAATCTCACCAAAAATTACATTTGTGCTGCAGTGGGTGCCTGAAATCTGACTTGTATCTTAGTGCAGAGTTTGGGGGGAAATTGGTGAGCCAATCACACAAGCAGGAAATTATGTTTCTGGGAGGTGTTCTGTACACATTCTGTGTACAGAACACCTCCAGGTAGCCATGTTGCATTGCATTTTCAGAAAATTACAGAGCTGCAGATTGAAAAGGAAAGGTCTTTATTTGCGTTTTTTCCCCGCAAAAGTGGAGTTACCCTTTAATCCTGTTCTTCAGAAAGAGAATGGTCCACTTTAAACATTTTCTAGTTTTACATTTAAATGATCATTGTTTCCATTTTTGTGGTTCCTTATGTGTTTAGATGTGCATACAAGTGTGATTACATGTGTGATTTTATTTTTAAATCCAAACAAAAAAAATCCAAAGTGACTCACGGGTACAAATACTTATAATTTCATACCTGAATAACACATTTTTTTTTGAGTAAGGAAATGTTTTTCTAACATCAGACTTGCTCACAACTTGATTGAATAAGACTCATGGGTGCTCAACCTGTGGCTCTCCAGCTGTTTCAGAACTACAATTCCCATGAGGCATTGCAAGCTACTGACTGTTACAAGCATGACTCCCAAAGGCAGAGGCATGATGGGACTTGAAGTTCTGCAACAGCTGGAGAGCCACAGGTTGAGCACCCATGGAATAAGTGGTCATATTTGGCCAGCTAGCCTGCCAAACCACTCATCTCTGTAGAAGGACTCTATGTAAATTGTATCACCAAATGTATTTATTAAAGGGGAACTATTGCAATGTAATTGTTATATTAGTTATGTAAAGAAAATATATTAAGCTTTGCAACCTATTTATTTAGAAAATAATGTATAGTTTTGATTACAGTTAATGTTTTGTTGTTGAGTATTTCGGGAAATAAATTTGTATGCTGTGACAGATCAGAAGAACTTGCTCAGTAGAAGCATCTGTGCCCTGAGCCCACCCAGTTGTGTGGCATTAGCGAATTAATATTCGCTAATGTCTTCCTGCTTCTCCTCCCAGCCAATCAGGAAGTGGGTCCTGAGACCCAATTGGTCAGTGAGTCTTAGGACAACCAGACTACAGCATGTATGGCAGTTTAGCAGTTAATTCTCACAAGCTTATGACACTGTCCCTACCTGCCATATCTTTTTTTAATAACAAAGCTACAACTACTATAAGCCAGCAAGCAAAAGGAAGCCCACTGTTAACTATGGATCTTGTTTGATAGTATTGCTAACCAGTCATCTCTAAGTCTCTGATAATTTAGGAAGACAAGTAATAGACGAGTAGTATTGTGTTATAATGAGGAAAATATCATTTGGATTATTTTATTTATATAGTGCCAACTTCTTATGTAGCGCTTTATTTCAAATAATAAAAAAATACAAATGACACATGTTTGGACAAAAACAAGTGCAACATCGTGACAGAGAGGAAGACATTAATTGTATACAATATGTTATGAGCTCTGAATTAATTATAATCGTATTTCCCCAAAGTCTTACGTCTAGGAAGAAACCTTGTTAATATGTGCAACTTTAAATTTGGCTGTTGTGCTTTCTTACTGCAAACCAAAATGTTATTTTGGTTTCTTAAATTGAAATAAATAATTTAACATTCTGCAAGACATGAAGGGGCCCTGCTGCCTGGGTCAGTTTGCCAAGTTTAGAACTTTTGCTAACATTATGTACCTTTAGTCACCATGGAGAAATTTTTTAAGTGTTGTTAAAGCAGGTTGTCGTACAGAAAGAAATTCTGCTAAATGCAAAATTCACCAAAAATTGAGCATGCAGAATCTAATGAGTATTCTGTTCGATGTAGAACATCAATAAATAGGGCAGAACTGGGCTGGGGGACAGGCAACATTTTCCCAAAACCAGTAATAAAAGATATGCATGGCTGGTGGCCCTGAGAGGAGGTAATTCTCCATTTAATCATTGATCAGAGAAAAACCCGAAGTCACTGACAACTGCTGGGCATTATTCAGTCACCTGCTCCCCTATTAGACCTGCAATTACAGCATCTGACAAAGCAAAGTCTTCAAACATCAACCCCCTTTGTGGCTCTTAGATGTTTTGTGGCTGAGTGAGTGAGAAACGTATATAGCGCAAACAAATGCGAACTGAATGCCAAGAACCACAAAGGAATCTGATGCTGAAAAATTTGAAGAGGTGTGTCACCTTAAACCATGACCTTTGGAAACACCAACCTTTCAGTATGCCCACCACACCAATTATTGCCACATGCAGAAGTTTTTCTCTACTATGACCTGGATAGTTTCAACTACAGGTCAGGGATCCCTTGTTTTCCCTTGTCCATAAGTATTGAAACGCATCGACTATACAAGATAATTCTCTTAATAGACAGCAATAGACCTTAGAATGCATGTTTGTTGATTTTCAGAGGATGGCTTTCAGGGACCTCTTCTATACTAGGGGTCCCTAGAAGCCATCACAAGTAAAACAATCCACCTAGCAATGGAGTCTCAACAGGCCCTTCTGAATTCTTGGTCTCTTAATTTAGCCACAGTCTAATGATTAAAATACAGCTTCTGCCCAGCCTCTCAGGAGCAAAGTAGTTGAATGGGTTAGAAAGCCTGACCATCGTTTTTTCCTTTAGATAAGCCAATAGTAGGACTGTCTGTACAATTGCCCCTCCTCCATTTGCATAAGTTACAATCAAAATTATTTGAGACAGAAGCTTGGCCAAAAAGCATTACGGTCAATTGAAATTAGATGCCTAAAATGGTGTGCAAGGAAGTACACTCAGAGAATTCTGGTTGTAGTGACTTTTGCTTATGAACATCTCCAAATCTTTCTCCCATTCTGGCCAGCAGTAGCAGTGCTTTGTGTCACACAAGGACCATCAATGCTTCTGGTCTGTCTTCTTTATAAATAGATTAGTTAGTTGGCCTTCTGTATAAATAAATACACAAAAGGTTATCTTGAGAACTCTTACTTGTGGAATTATTTGCAAGAGTTTAACATGTTGAATACAAGTTTTTGGCACCTGTTTGTAAAATAAATTAAAAAAAATAAGAACAACAACCCTGTGTTTTAATCCTTTAGGATCTATGTGTTGCTAACCATATGTGCCCACCCTTCCCATAATTATAGTAGTGCCTGTTCCCATCTGAGCGGTGAAGTGCAATATGACACGTTTGTTCTTTTCCTGAATTTTAGTGCATTGGGAGGCCCATAGAAGTAATCGACAGCACATTAAAACACATATAACATTCATGTTGATGTGTTGGCAACAGGTATTAATAAGCCTTGGCCAATGGCTCTTAACCTTATCCACTCCAAATTCGAAATCCAAAAACACATTGAAAATGTGTCAGAAATGCATGTCGTGCACAATGGAAATGTACATTGACACATTAAAATGCACCTGACTAACGTGGTGAAAAAATGCACTTCTTTGCTCATGCATAGATCTAAATGGGTCCTTACTGTATCTGATATGCCAATGAACCTGCAGTCTGGCTCCACCCTTGAGAAAGGTATGGGTGGAGGAGTATTCTTCGATTGCTTTCTGTAGACCTAAGCCACCATGCTGACCTGATAACCACTCCTCTAATATTATATCCTTTATCTAGAATAATATATTGCTGCTCTAAAAAAACATCCATTTTATTTTTTTATCAGGTATTTAGTCACTATTTTATATGAATTCATGTTTGGTTCTTATGTAGTCAGACTTCTATATTAGGCTTAAATATAATACTTGAGCCACAGTCATTGAATTTCATGGATAAGTATTTTGATTTACTCCACTAGTACCAGTAGTTCACAATAATTTTATTGGGTTCTATCACCAGATATATTGGATTACACACCTTAAAGGGAACCTGTCTTGCAGCAAAACACATATATTAAAAAGAGAAAATGGAAGCTGCTATTCTTATCAGAGAATGGCAGCTTCCATTAGAGATTTTCTACATAGGTAGTTTTTATTAATTTCCCAGGAATTTTCTGTTATATTCTAACCTGTCAAGATAGAAACAAGGGAACTGCAGTTGCAGTATAAAGACGTATGTGTTATAGGTCATTCTGTGTAATATAGCTGCTTTTTATGCAACAAAAAGATTCCTGACTTGTATTTGTTAAAATGTCTCTGGCTGACTAACAATTGCATTTAATAAGGTATGATGAAAAGCAATGACCTAGTGCTGACAGTTTACTATAGGCATATAGGGAAAGATGGATTCAGATCAAAAACTGTGGATTACTAGACTTGTATGTATGTATATATGACTTCAATTAAATCCAACAGTTTTCTTGCTGAAACCTTTTATTGTGTAGGTCACCAGGTCTTTCCTCAACCCTCACTAATTTAGGCAGTAGCCTACTAGCATGTCTTTGGAGTGTGGGAAGAAGCCTAAAGCCTCGTACACACAATCGGATATCTGATGGAATCTAATCCGATGGATTTTTTCCGTCGGATATCAGATGGAGCTGACTTTCATCAGTCTTGTCTACACACCATCAGTCAAAAATCCGATGGTGTCCAAACGCAGTGACGTACAACACTACGACAAGCCGAAAAAAAATGAAGTTCAAAGCTTCCAAGCATGCGTCGACTTGATTCTGAGCATGCATGGATTTTTGACCGATGGAGTTCCATACAAACAATCAGATTTTTCTATCTGTTTTTTTATCCATAGGAAAAATGTAAAACATGCTCTATTTTTTTTTCACAGATGGAAAACAAACCGATGGGGCCCACACACGATCGGTTTGTCCGATGAAAACAGTCTATCAGTCTGTTTTCATCTAACAAACCAATCGTGTGTACAGGGCTTAACACAAACAACATGCCATCTCCATGCAGATAGCGTCATTGGCAAGATTTACACTTAGGACCACATTGTTGTGCTAACCACTAAGCCAAGTGCCACCCTTGAATATGTTTCTTTTTGGCTGACTAAATAATATGTCAGATAGCCTGTCTATTCAGACAGTGTATAATAGCTCTCATAGAGCACTAATATATCCTAATAGATGAAATGCAATAGCAGTTTTCACCTTTAGGTGGGCAGTGTTTTACATACAGTTACTACAACAGCAATGTACTTTACCTTTTCACCAAACATATAAAGCTGAACTAGAAAAAGTACTTAAATTAGATTTTCTTGACCTTTTAATTCAACTTTTTGTAGTGCCCTGTGAATTGTAAATTTTAGATCAGATTCAAACCTTGTGTTACAGTAATGCTGGTAATTGCAGTAACATTTGCTTTGAATGACACCACACAATGCATAGCACCGAACCTGTGTTTTAGCTTTCCACCACACCATAATGTGAAATAAAATATAAGGCGCGGGTCAAAATTAATGGGATGCCTTACCGCAATGAATGTTAACACATGACAAATATACTAACATAAGTTCAGTAATACACCTTAATGGTCTGAATCCAATCTTTGCTTGCAATGAACATTTTTGCGAGGCTAGGGGTGCCTAGTAGGTGGGTGAAGTTTAAGACAAGGCATGGCCTGCGAGATCTGATTATGCAACTATTGTCTTGACTAAACACATCTTCAATAGCATCTTTGGGCTGATATTGTCTTCAACTTTGTTCATTCCCAGTCTCAATGAGTGAGAAATATTTTGCCAAAATTAATATATTTCATTTTGAGATACACAATGTGTACATGACAGTGTTATTATATGTACTTGTATGGCCATAAGGAAATAAAGTGCATTTAACTTTAAACATCTCCAGCAAACTGAGTTTTTAAAACTTTTTTAATTTTTAACTGAAATGGAATGACCATGTGTGTTATCTGTAGTCATGATTACATTTATCACCTGTTGTGTTATAATTTTGTGTACAGTTTTGCCTGTCTGTATTTTTATGGTAGTAAATTCTTCAGTTTGAGCCATGTCCTCTGCACGCAGATGTCTAATTTATCCAGCTGTATTTCCCATAGCTGTACATGATCTTTACTGATTGGAAAGATGCATTTTTATATTCATTATTTAAAGAGTAACTTTGCTGCAACTGATAGGTAAGTTGGGTAAGAAGAATGTGTAAATGATGCTCATCTGTGCCACCATTCTGCTGATTTAAAGTGTCAGTCCACCAAAAATGGTTAATTCATTAATGAATACATTCTGGTGAACCTGTTGTCATCTTAGATCTCTCAGGGACTCCAAAAGCAAAATCTGTCTTGATTTCTCAAGAATCTCATTCTTAATAAATTCACATAATCCAAAATGAATGAAAGTCTAATGCCGTGTACACACGATCGTTTTTTTCCGATGGATTTTTTCCATCGGAAATTCCAATCGTGTGTGGGCCCCATCTGACTTTTTTCCATCGGAGTAAAAAAATATAACATGTTTTACATTTTTCTGATGGAAAAATTTTGATGGGAAATTCTGCTCATCTGTGTGGAATTCCACTGGAGAAAAATCCACGCATGCTCAGAATCAAGTCGACGCATGCTTGGAAGCATTGAACTTCATTTTTCTCGCCTCGTCGTAGTGTTTTACGTCACCGCGTTTTGGACGGTCGGAATTTAGTCTGATAGTGTGTAGGCAAGACTGATGGAAGTCAGCTTCATCGGAATTCCAAAGGAAAATTCCATCAGATTTTATTCCATCGGAAATCCGATTGTGTGTATGCGGCATAACAGGGATTATGTGATTGCTTCCTGAAGGGTAAGCGGAGCTGGGAACTCAATGGCAAAGCTGTTACCACTGAGGTCTGTAGAAAACTTAAGAGACAAGGACAATCAGGTACTCGCCCCCCCCCAATATATTTGACCATAACCATGAATCTGTTACACTGTATCAAATAAAAGGAATGTATTAGGTTACAGACCTTCCTGGCCAAAACTTCACATGGGTCTTTAACTCAGCAGGAATATTTCTAAGTATTACGAGTCAAGGGGGGTTAAAAACCAGTTGACCAGTAATTCCGATGCATCCAGAACACTTTATCAGAGAAACATAGAACTGGCTGGTTACAGAGTGGCATAGTTCAGGTCATACAGGCCCCAGTGCAAGTCTTAGACATAAAGATTCATTCACACCCTAACACACATAATAATATTTATTAATTATACACAGCATTAATGTGTTGCAGTGTATTGACATTTATTGGTATTTGCCCCCCCCTCCCAGTGTACTTATAAAGTATGTTGCAGTGATGTCTGACCATGGATGAATATGTGCTCACTCTGTACTTATGAAAACTTTTTGTTCAATAAAACTTGTTTGGAAAAAATAAATAAATATGTTGCAGCAAACCTCCGCTATAATGCACAAATGCAAAAGCTTTGTGTATTATTTTTCCATGAATTGTGGCGCCTTCACAGCCTATCCTATTCATAGTCTATTCCAAATGAATGGACTGCTAATACACAAGACAATGTATAAAGTGCAATGTGTTGGGGTGTAAATGGGTCCTACAGTGTTCAAAATGACAGTGCTGCAGAGGGCATTAAGCAAAGGTGCTGGCAAAGGAATCCTCTATGGCAGCCAAAGCAACACCTGATGACCCTATATGTACTTAAAGTGTAACTTTACTCTCTCAAACAACTATTTTTATACATTATGCAACTAGCATTAGTAAACAGATAGAAAAGTATATAATATTTACTTGTTTTAAGCATTTTTTTTACATTTCTTCAGTTACTTCCTGGTTTCCAGGCTTAGAGATGTCATATATCCTAGGGTACTTTATAAGTGGGGGTGTTTCTCAGCTAAGCACCCCCTCTTTCAACATGCCTAAACTAAAGGACAGATGGATTCCAGGAAGTAAATGTTGCATGAATCATCTGCCCTTACTCAAGATGGCCACAGCCAGAAATGGAAGGGTTTTTTTTTTTAAATAGATTTATCAGCAAAATAAAGCATAGAGACATGGATGGAGGTTTGCTTTGAATATTAAAAATAAATTAAATTGCATTTTTTAGTTTGTGGTGCTCAGATACAGTTTAGTTCCCCTTTAACTACTGTAGAGCAATGAAGGGGGTGAGAACCCAATTAAATCAGTGGGATAGTGGAACGAGGGCACCCAGTAATTATTTACACATTATACTCACCTCACCACACTTCAGTTATTAGCTTTTAGATTTCTAGTTTTTTTTCAATTTAGGCTAAGTAAGCATAATAGTAAATTAAGGAGAGAAAAATTATCAGAATTTTCTCTGTAAATTGGAGGGACGGTAAAGACTAGCCTTGTCTTGCAAAATTATATATTAAAAGCCACAAGGCTGGGAAAGGCAATACTTGATACTTTTACGTTTATAGTGAGTGTCTTATTCATTTTATGTGTGACCTTTAAATGCATAATTTATCCCAGCCAAATAAAACCATAGCAAAGGGCAAGGGGCAAAATGACAATTATTGCACTTAGGCTCCCCTCTAATCTTTTTTTTTTCCTGTCAAGGATCATACCATTTTGGATGTACTTTGATACAGATGTGTATGTATTGTGTGCTTTTTGCATAGACATTTCTGTTATGTGGAAAATAAATATTTACAACAGCTCTCTATGCTTTGTCGTGAAATATTTTCTCAGTTCTCTCCATGTGCATGAAATGTAATTGTTTTTATTTTTTTGCATGGTAAGTTACACTGGTATTACACGCATCATCAAGATTAGCCTGGTTGTTGCTTTTAGAGCAGATTTTCAGGCCTTTATACATATATAATAAACATTAAAACATTTTGTGTGTGTTCCTATACATTTCTAATGGGTCTCCCATGTACGCCCACACTAACAATGCATTTGACTATAGCACATATATGACAAAAGGATCAGGTACATTTTTTGGTGCATGGATGCTTGTTGAGTACCCCTAGAAAATAAGTGGCCACAGATACAGAAAAGTCAGTGAACCCATCAAACAATGCATCAACATGCGGGATAACACACACACTTGTAACTGGGGCCCTAATCTGTAATTGGCAATGGTACTATATAGGAAGGTGGGTAAAAATCTCCCTTCCCCCATCATCTTACCCTGTTTTACCTAAAGTATACATAACACCCAATTTATTGGTGGTTCTCAGGATGCGGCAGGCGTGCCTAGGGATACATCTGAGAGATTCAAGGGGTTGCCCTGTGTATGAAACTAGCCCCTATCTTCACTGTGAATCAAAGTCCTTTTATTTGAACTGAAATGAAAATACAATAAAAAAGAACCCCAACCTACAAAAGAGTTACTACTGACCCCTCTGCCACCTACGCCGCCAGAGTTCACTGTAGTGAAAAGTTTCCAGTGCTTGAAGAATCTTCAGAATCGGACATTTCTGTGAGGCCTCGTACACACGACCGAGAAACTTGTCGTAAAAGAAACATAGTTTTCCTCGACGAGTTCCTTGTCAGGCTTGTCGAGAATCTTGTCAAGCTTTCTTTGCGTACACACTGTCAAGACAAAATCTCGTTGTTCTCAAACGCGGTGACGTACAACACGTACAACAGCACTATAAAGGGGAAGTTCCATTCCCCTGGCACCACCCTTGGGGCTGCTTTTACTAATCTCATGTTACTGCGTGTTAAGTAAAAGTTTGGTAAGAGACGATTCACTCTTTTTAGTCCGTTACAGAGTGCTATCTCCATTACGAATGCTACTTTTACCGAAGGTGCGCTCCCGTCTCATACTTTATTCTGAGCATGCGTGGGTTTCTAAGCATACACACAAACGTGTTTCTCGTAGTAAACCAGCCCGATGAGAAACACGGCGAGGAAATTGAGACTCCAGACGAGGAAAAAGAGAACTTGTTCTCTTTTTTTGCTTGTCGAGATCCACGACAGTTTTCTCGACGAAAAACATACACACGACCGTTTTCCTCGGCAAAAAAGCTCTGCCACCAAGTTTCTTGATTTATTCTGTCGAGGAAAACGGTCATGTGTACAAGGCCTGAGTGTTGGATTCCTGGTTCCCTTTGTGCTCTGTGGTTTCTCCAATTGGCTCCTATTTCACTATAGGACACATTTGAGACATAGGGAGCAGTGTATTGAAAGCTTGCAGACTTTTTTTATTAATCAAGTAAGGTTTTATTGAAAAAAAAAGAAAAACAGTGTTTATACAGCAATTCCAAGACATCTTCTCAAATACCTTCAAACACATATACACAGTTTGATTTGCTTAGTGATAAAAACATAGCACACCCCTCCCACACATATTTGTTACATTTATACTGTTGATATAAAGCATAAGTTACAGCCAGGACCTCAGACAGATGTGTTTAAATGCTCCGTCAAATTCCATAACCAAAGGGAAATGGCTTAACCAAGGAGTAGTCTGTCCACGACCACATCAAGTAGACTCAAGACTGGGGTGTCCAACCATGGACCTCAAAGATTTTCATATTTATAGGAGCATCCCCTATGCTGATAAATGTACTTCTCCAGTGTGAGTAGGTTCACCCATACACTGTACCCACTCCTTATGGGAAGGAGAATCAGCAAACTTCCAATACATAAGTAGAACTCTCTGGGCTTGAAAAAAGTAGGACCCGGTAATTAAAAATTGTCTAAAAGACATGGTTTGGGGTCAAGTGGGACAGAGATCTTAAACACAGTGATGAAAGTGTCCATTACCCTTACCCAGCATATATGTAATTTGGGACACCACCAAATTAAATTATATGCCCAATTTGTGTAGCCTGGCTGTTGCAAGATTTAAAAAAAAATTGCATGAGCCTTTGTGCCACGTTAAGGGAACATTGGGGCACTGCTTGAAGAGCAGTCCATCTCCCACCTCTCTTCTGCAGTCAAGGGAAATTATTTCAATGATTCACTTAGCAGCATGGCATATCAATGGGAGAGGGAGCCCCTAGTAGAGACTGTGTTGACCATTGTGTTAAAAAACTTGCAGCTTTAAAGGATAAGTTCACCTTTTTGGGCCGAATTTCAGTTTTCATAATAAATTGAAGCATTTTCAAATGCCATTTCTGGCCCAGCAATCCCAAAGTGCTTTTCTCTCACTTTCCTTATCCACAGGAGGTTTTAAATCTTGTGAGTGTATGTGTATTTTTAAAAGGGATTTTCAGATTCCATCACTTCTTGTAGAGTTTCTCAACATTCACTTCCGGTTAGGTAATCTCCCAGAAGCCTTCACTTCCTTGTTGCCTCACAGAAGAGGGTGTGTTCATCACTCTGGAACACAACACCCTCATTACAATACCACCTTCCATCCATTACCTATACAATCTAATTGTACAATCTCCTTTAGATCAGATGTACTACAAGGGCCTGTCAGATTTGATAGGCCCTTGGTCAGATGTATCCTCCAATTCCATAGTTCTAGTAAATCTAAAGGAAATTGTACTGATTGCATAGTGTACATTCATATTTATACAAGTACTTAGGATGGAGCGGACGGAGACACTCAGTTGTCAGGCCTCGTTCACTTCCCTAATGTAGCAAAAACAGGTACGTTTTTTTTACAGGAACTGGAGGCTTTTTGCCAAGCAGAATGGGCAGCTTTAGCATCCGAGAAGATAAAGAGCCCCAACCACAAATACCAGAAAAGTCTTTAAGCTGTCATTGATGTTAAAGGGGGCAATACAAGGTATTAACTCGGGTATGTAAACTTTTGATCAGGGTCATTTGGGTAGTTTCTGTTGCCATTATGATTTAAAAAGAGTAAACACAGCTGATTGATAATAAATAGCTTCTGCCAAACACTAAGCATGAGTGAAAGAAATGTTTTTGTTATCATTTATATTCTCTGAGAGAACAAAAACCTGTTTCGTTGACACAACAGATTGAGTCTAATGTACTAAATAATTTGAGAATGTTCACACAATAAAATTTGTGTAGATTAATTTATATTATCAAATTGTAAAAAGAAAATCCCTGCTTACTTATTTTATCATCTCATGATCAGATTATTGAAGTGAGTGTTCACACATTTCACATAGTGTGAATTTAGGCTTTACAAATCCACCTACTCATAGCCAGCATGGTCAAAAAGTGATATCAGCATTTAGAAAAAAAAACTGAATGTCCTTTCTCCACTACTTTCAGGTAGACTGTTCTTAGTCCGCTTTGCAAGGGTTCATTGAATACAGCTGTGAGTGCCGCTTAAATATGCTTCAGTTAAAACTGTATTTTTATTGGTGATAAGTAATTACGGGTGTCACAAAAATTCTACACAACAATCAATAAAAGCCTGCACAGGCCACATCTTTATTGTTTTCTTCCACAGCAGAATTTACAGAAAGGATGTTTTATGAATGTGTTGTAAACATATTTAGAAACATCTACTCAGATACTATATAATGTATTTTACAAAAAAAAAAAACATCTCATGAAACCTTCAGTTTCCAACATATTACAATAAGTACATTGGGCCAATTCGGCAAATCTGATCATTTTCTGCAGATCACAAATGCTCTGCGTATAGACTTGTTTATGGATATTAATGCAAATCATAAATAGGCAATAAAGATTCATATATTCCAAGGTTTTTTGTAGATCGAAGAAGTCACTGTACACATTATTAAAATTGACATTTGACCAAAAAAGTTGAGATCTGCCAAATTCCTGAATATATTTGCTAATCTATTATATTTATAAATACCCAGCAACATTTAAAGGAGTTCTCTGACCTAAAACTTTTAACCCCCGCTGTGCCCTGGCTGTAAAACTATACAAAATAAACTTTCACTTACCTGCCTACGATCCCCCGTTGTTCCGATATCGCCGTCCCGTTCTCCGGTCCCGGTCTCTTCCGCTTCCTGCGTGTCGGTGACTCATAGTGCGCTCAGCCTATCAGCGGCCGCAGCAATGTCCCGTCGCGGCCGCTGATAGGCTGAGCGCACTATGAGTCACCGACACGCAGGAAGCGGAAGAGACCGGGACGGCGATATCAGAACAACGGGGGATCGTAGGCAGGTAAGTGAAAGTTTATTTTGTATAGTTTTACAGCCCGGGCACAGCGGGGGTTAAAAGTTTTAGGTCAGAGAACTCCTTTAACACAAAATCAGAGAATGATTGTTAAGAGCAAAGCTTGCCTTACTTGCTACTGTCATCTATTCTTTAAAAATAAACATTGCAAGTACATTACTTAGGAGGTAAAAGTAAGACTATTGGGAATGTTGGCAAGTTATATAATAGAATTGGTATGAAGTTGAATATGTGTGTGAATACAAAGCTGCCTCTGATTGGCCGAGTGGAAGAGTGTGACATCAGCCAGTCTCTCTACCCCAGCCAATCAGAGGATGCTTTGTATTTATTCACAGAATATAAAGCTGCCTATGATCGGCTTAGTCTGCTCAGACCAATTTTTATTTTATTCTGGGTGCCAGATGGAAAGTCTGTCTCACAACTGGAACTGAGCTCACGCTACATACAGTTAATACCATGCTTAGAGTCAGTGCAGCACTTAGTGAAGGAAGTAGTTAGTTTGGACCAGCTTGGTCAAAACAAAGTATTTAAAGTGACAGGAAACAGGGATCCGCTTTGGACATTTAGGGTGTTTAGAAAAATAAACTTTCATAATAACCTCTGTACTGTTGCAGCAGTGTGATGCACGTCCACTCCTGGTGGCACTTATTGGGCAAAAACTCCAAAGCGGTGCCTCAGAAAGCAAAACAAGACACACTGCTGGATTCACGTAGGGCGGCGTATTTTTTAGCCGGCGTAGCGCATTGTCTTTACGCTACGCCGCCGTAAGTCAGAGAGGCAAGTGCTGTATTCACAAAGCACTTCCCTCTTAAGTTACGGCGGCGTAGCGTAAATGGGCCGGCGTAAGCGCGCCTAATTCAAATTGTGAAGAGGTGGGCATGTTTTATGTAAATAAACCATGATCCGACATGATTGACGTTTTTAACGAACGGCGCATGCGCCATCCGTGGACATATCCCAGTGTGCATTGCTCCAAAGTACGCCGCAAGGACATATTGGTTTCGACGTGAACGTAAATTACGTCCAGCCCCATTCACGGATGACTTACGTAAACGATGTAAAATTTTAAAAAATCGAAGCGGGAACGACAGCCATACTTAACATTGGCTAGGCCAGCTTTTTGTTCGACTAACTTTACGCCTTACGTAAACGGCATATCTTTACTGCGACGGGCAAGCGTACGTTCGTGAGTAGGCGTATCTCGCTGATTTACGCATTCTAAGCGTAAATCAGCGTTCACGCCCCTAGCGGCCGGCGGAACTAGACAGCTAAGATACGATGGCACAGGCAGTCGTATCATAGCTACATTTAAGTGTATCTCAATTTGAGAATACACTTAAATGTACGACGGCTTAGATTCAGAGTTACGACGGCGTATCTACTGATACGCCGGCTTAACTCTTTGTGAATCTAGCTATAAGAGAGGCTCTATCTGTTCCCTACTCTAAGTAAAAAAAAATCTTGCAGCTTATTGAAGGGATTTATTCTCTCTGCCTGTCACACTGACACCTGTCACAGAGACAGGAATTGAGGGGCAGTCTCCCCAACAGGGGCACAGACAGCAATAAAATCCTGATAAAGCTTCTAAGCAAAAAAGTGTTTGCTAGGATTTAACTGATAAAAGGTATTTATTTTTATTTTTAGTAGTCAAATAATTAACAGGTGTAATATATATATATTTTTTTCATTGGGACAGTATTGTCGAGTACATCCCTTTTACATTACAAGCTACTTAATACACATATGAAACATATTCATATTAAGAGTCCATATTCTCCAGTATACAAAATCTTTTCTCCAGAACTCTCCTTCCTAATTTGGTTAATAGAAAACACAGTACAAGTTTGACATTCATACATAAATAGTTTACTCTCCTAATTAGCAATATAATTTAGAATTAGTGGGCGAGAGATCTTCATAAATATCACCCACGCTTTCAGTCATGACTGAAAGCATGTCCATTTAACTGTGCTCCTAATTTATTTATTAATTCCTACAGTAGTTTTCCAAGTTATTTGCCTTGTGTGTTGCTTCTTTGGTTGTCCTAAGGATTCAAAATGGCTACAGTCCACCGGTCAACCATGGCACAAATGAATAGATTGTCTTTGATCACTGCAGATTAAAGCATTGCTTCAGATAATGACTCATATGGGTGTAGATGTGTCTGTTTGCCAAACCGCTTATTCCGTGGTCTTTGTCTGTATACCACTAAAAAAAGAAATAGAGAGTAATAATAATACACTATGTGGCAAAAAGTATGTGTACACACACCTTTCAATTTTGAGTTCAGGTGAACAATGCCAGGACCAGAAGGACATGGCTTGAGAAGTTTGGTGTTGAGGAACTCAAATAGCCTACACAAAACTCTGACTTCAACCCTGCTGAACAGCTTTGGCATAAACTGGAACTTTGATTGTGAGCTAGGTCTTCTCATCTAGCATCAGTACCTGACCCTACAAATGCTATTTAGGCTGACGGGGCACAACTTCCTGCAGACACTCTCCAAAATCTTGTGAAATACCCTCCCAGAACAGGGGAAGCTATTGTAGTTTAAAGGGGGGGGGGCAACTCCATAATAATGCCCATGGTTTTAGAATGGGATGTCCAACAAGTCACATAAATATAATGGTTAGGTATCCAAGAAGCTAAGGTCATGTATAATAACTGCATGAAGAGTGTGGTTTTACATTAAAAAGGTTTTATATGTTTCTGTAGTGTGAAGAGTGTTGCACCACTTTCAGGGTCTATACCTGTCATTTTGTCTGTGCCACAACCCACAGATTACCTTTAGGCTGGACTCACACTTACGTGCTAGAATTGCAGTGCATTTTTGAGATGCATTTTTGATGCACTTCACTTCATGATGCATTGCCTTATAACACAATGTGACTTTTGGCTAATGCATGCCAATGTACTGTATATACAGAATGTGAACTAGCACTATTGATAGCAATCCTCTGCATATGCAAATAAACATTAAAATGTAAAAAAAAATGCATACTGTAGATGTAAATGGTTACATAAAGACACATGCTTATAGCACTGTATAAATACTATAAAACATTTACCATGCTTTCAAAGTCTACTCCTGCATCTACAAGTGCCTTTGAGATGTGGGCTGCTTGCTGGAAGTGCACATTATCTGGAAAAGAAACAAAAAGATCAGTAAATTGATTACATCATGGTTTTGTATTGCTGGACAGGTAATTTTAGAAAAAAAAAGGGGTGTTTTTCGTCAGCAACCAATGTATTTTAAGCACTATTTTCTAATACTAGAAAACATAAAACTGAAATACAAGCCTGCAGAACTATGAAAACTATGGTAAAAATAAATTTGATACAAATATAGCATTAATACTGTCATACATGCAACATGAGTATTTGGAAATTCTTTCAAATCAGTGAACCAATGTGGTTTAACCCCTTTGTGCCGAGCTTATGCATATATGCGGCCTTGGCTTTAGGGGGTTATACCGGGAATGATGCCTGCAGCAGTACTGTTTTTTAGAGCGGGCGGTCGGCTTTCCAGGGATAACAACCAATGCGGCTAAAAGCTGCTCAGTTGTTATGCCGGAGGAGCGGGAGGGGACATCCCCCCTCCAACTGCCTTCTGCCGCTTTTACCGGGCCTTCCGTCCCACAGGGAGACCCAATCCGTGATCCGCCTCTTTCAACGTCCAGACTGGCATGAAGCCGGAAACTCCCGCCCTGACAGCTGTTATATACCTGAGGGCGGGGCCACCCGGTGACGTGTACTGGTGACCCCGCCCCCTCTGACAGCACAGGGAAACGCAGCGGGGCCAACCGGTGACATATAGAGGAAACCCCATGGCATCAGAGGGGGTGGGGTCACCCGTACATGTCACCAGCCCGCCCTCAGCTCTATAACAGCTGTCACGGCGGGAGTAGCGTCACTCGGTGGGCGCCTCCAATGGAGGCGGAACTGTTCACCCCGTTACTAATTCACATAGGGGGGAGCCAGGATATGGGGTTCCCCTTGTTAAAGGGGGCTCCCAAATTCCGATAAGCCTCTTGCCCGTAGACCCCCACAACCACAAGGGTTGTGGGGGTGAGGCTTTTGTTCCCATCAACAAGGGGACAAGGTGCTTTGGGGGTCACAGACCCTCAAAGCATCCTCCCCATGTTGAGGGCATGTAGCCTGGTACGGTTCAGGAGGGGGGCTTTCTCTCATTCCCCCTCTCTTCCTGTGGCCTGCCAAGTTGCGTGCTCGGATAAGGGTCTGGTATGAATTTTTGGGGGGACCCCTACACCATTTTTTTTTATTTTGGCACAGGGTTCCCCTTAAAATAAATACCAGACTTGAAGGGTCTGGTATGGAATTTGAGGGGTACCCCTACACCATTTAAAAAAAAAAATTGGCGCAGTTTTCCCCTTAATATCCATACCAGACCTGAAGGGCCACACAGTTTTAAATGACTTTATTTCCTTTAGAAATGTAATTTTGATGCAGGAACTGAACAAAAAATGCATTGATGCATGGCCCCTGGGGCAGGACCCAGGTCCCCAAACACTTTATGACAATACCATGCATATAAGCCTTTAAAATTAACACTTTTGATTTCTCCCATAGACTTTTAAAGGGTGTTCCACGGCTTTCGAATTTGCCACGAACACCGCAAATTATTCGCTATTCGGCGAACACCCGATGTTTGAGTTGAGCTTACGTTCGACACGAACATCGGGCTCATCCCTATATATTAAGTGGATTTTTTTCACCATCATATTTGGCCTATAATAGTCAAACACTATTTTTTTTCTATATGTACGTTGCACATTATAGAGAATGTACTAAATATTTGTTGATGTTTTTCATTTGGCTTATGCACATTTTGATTTATATCTTTACCTATATTGAATCACATTTACAAGTGCAGCACTTGTACTATATTTACTTCTACACAACGGTTTGTTAATTGTGGTGCTAGTAGCTTTGGTTCCCTGGACTAATAGCGCGGTATCTTTTGTAATAGAAACTGTTGTGAGAACTGTCTCAGTATTGACAATCTGACTAGACTAGAGGGAGTGTGTTTGGAAAGATTTGAATTATAAGGCTTCTTCCACACGGCTAGGTCATGTGCACAGCAGCTGCTGGTCAGTCTATATATACCAATGACAGGTCGACAGTGGTCTCTTCATGTAGCCACACCTACGGATGTCCGAGCCTAGACACAGCCAACTGCATCCAGGCAAGGATATTCTCAGGTAAACATGCGGTGTGTGGCTACATGTGATAAGCAGTTGCCACTGTCAGTCTGTCATTCATTTAAAGAGGCTGACTGGCCACTACTATTCACATGCCCTGTCATTCTACCGGCAAGAATCTGCCACTAGAACCCGCAGAATGCAGACAATTGGCTCTGTGAAGGTAGCCTAAATGTTTGAACAAAAGGTTCACAGACCAAAAGATTACCAATAAATGGAAGCAAGGTGAATTGTTAGAAAGTTTTCCACAAGTGTCCCCATGGAAATTTTCCCCTTTATTGTTGCTGTGGCAACAACCAGAGATGAGCTTGGGTTTGGTGTAAACTGGGTTTGACCAGCAATGACACCTAAAGTTTGGATGAACTTGGGGTTGAACCAACTTTGACATTGGTCAGCAGGGCAGAGTAAATCTGCCATAAAGGAAAGACAGACAGAAGTAAAACCCTTGCAGGGGTTCTATACCCTCACTGCTGTCCAAAACAAAAAACATGGCGTACACTTTCATTTTTAGTTCTGAATTAGGTGTAGCTTTAAAGCACCATTAAGCTACACCTGGGAGTAATAATTAAAGAACAATTGAAATAAAGCAGTTTCTTGCAAAGAAGAACTGAATTACTGTTCTCCTGCTGCTCCAATGAAGAGGAATCAACTTCTGGAGTCTGATGAGAAACCAGTATTTTCAAAAGTCTCCTGTGACCCCTGCAGTGATCAGCAGTTCCTCATGACAACCCTCTCATCCTAACCTAAAACAATAGTGATGTGGATTGGAGGAACCATTGAGCACTTAATGGTAACATAGGAGATCAACATTTCTGGAAGTTTCGGTTTCCCAGCAGATATTGGGGAGAATTCCTCTTCAGAGTGGCATTCAGTGGCACCGAAAGTAGGAGAGGTAAATACATGAACTCTTATTTAGAGGAGCGTGCCTTATTTCAATAGTATAATTGGCTACAGGGTAGCTGTAAAGCAATAGATATCACTCTCATTGATCTCTGTAGTCATCACTATTGGACTGAAGGTGAAGGTTGCTTTAGGGCCCTACAGGTTTTAAGAAGGCTTTAAATTTTTTTAGAAAATACCTACTGAAACTGATGTTCTTCAGAATAACATTTGCAAGTTAAGATTTCATAATACCTGTGTGTATTTGGCCCTATGCGTGCAGAAACATGGGGTTATAGAAGAGGCCCCATAGTCTGTTGGAGTTAGGTCACAGAGAAGGTACTTTAACCATAGACGCCCAAATCTCTTTGATGTGCTGATAAATCCTTTTCATTAGCAAAAACAGTTAACACTGAACATGTGGTAGAATCTCAGTAGCAGAAGATTTCGATTCATATGATATAATTACACAGCTAATAATTTACATTTGTAGACAATTAGTGTTGTTCTGTCTCGGTCATCACAATACAACATTTGGCCATCAAGTTTTTGTTTTGTCAGTTTTGATGCTGGAAATCTGTCATGGGTAGTAGAAGCCTAATTAGAGGAGACTCACCATCTGCTGTGCCGTGGATGAGGAGGTATCCAACATCCTTAAACATCGCTGCTTTAGCCATGACCGTCGAATTCTGCAGAAAAAAAAGAAAAGTTCATTAGTTTTTGGTTTAGCTAGTAAAAATACGGAACAGTGTAAAACAAACTGAATTTTATCGCTCACTGATCTAGTGAGAATTATAGTATACCACTGGATAGAAAAAGGTATTGACCATTTTCTCACAATCTTCCTTCAAAAAAATTAAACTTTAAAATGTATTTTTATCTGTAAAGATGCTCTTACCTCTTCACTTATGGATCCTTAGCTATCATAAGAAAGATTATTAATGGGAAAAGGTTTGTATTTCCAGACAGCACATGATCAGAAGTAAACTTTTTCATCTTTAGCCTTTTTCCAAAGCAGATTTAAAAGTGGTTGGTGAATTTGGGTTCAACACAGGCAGTTTTTATTTTAAGCACTGACTAATGCAGTTTGTAGGGCTTAATGACTGTGACCGTGTTAGGATCCTAGATTTCGCAAGTATTATTTCAGTTACTGTTCAGAATACAATATTTGTACAAGTATCTCTTTATAGTGGAATAGTGTACCACAACTCCAGTGTCTGTCAGATCTTTCTGGAGGGATCGTGCAGTCAAACGTGGGTTTTGAATTGCTTTTCTCACAATCCTGCGAGCTGTTCTGTCTGAAAATTTTCTTGGTCTTCCAGATCTTGCTTTAACTTCCACTGTTCCTGATGACGGCCATTTCTTAATTACATTCCGAACAGAGGTTATAGACATCTGAAAACGCTTTGCTATATTCTTATCGCCTTCTTCAGCTTTGTGAGCGTCAACTATTTTCAGTTTCAGTTTTCTAGACAACTGCTTAGAAGAACCCATGGTGCTGATTGTTGGGGCAAGGTCAGATGAGTCTGGGCATTTAAATTCTTTGAGATTGACATCACCTGGTCTTCCCAGACAATGATTGAGAACAATCCATGACACTGGCAGGTCTCAGCTTTGCAAAGGGGGCAGTGCATG
Source organism: Rana temporaria (assembly GCF_905171775.1). Taxonomy (NCBI): domain Eukaryota; kingdom Metazoa; phylum Chordata; class Amphibia; order Anura; family Ranidae; genus Rana; species Rana temporaria. The sequence continues at coordinate 178,049,078 of NC_053494.1, read as the reverse complement.
CTATAAATTCTGCAGGGTGGCCAAACTTTGCAGACGCCATTTTTTTGTTTTCTGTAATTTTCAAAGTGTAAATGATGGAAATAAAATCTAACTTTTTTGACATATTATAAGAATGTCTAATCTGTAATTTGATGCCTTTTGGAGATTTTTCCATCTTTCCTTGGCTTCGTTATGCACATTAATACAAATTTTTACCTGGGGTGACTAAACTTTCGATCCCCACTGTGTATTTTATATATATATATATATATATATATATATATATATATATATATATATATATATATATATATATATATATATATATATATATATATATATATATATATATATATATATATATATATATATATATATATATAACACACACACACACTTTTTTATTTTTGAGGTGGGGGAGAGGGGGGAATCTTGGGTGAGTTCCCACACTTTTTTTCCCAGGACTTGACCCCTGTGAATACCTAGAACACGGGACTTTTGGCGGTATGAATCAAAAGGTTGGGCTATAACACAAGCTGTTTGTAAACAGTGAGAATGGATAGGCGTGAAGGCCCCGACCAAAATCACTCTGGCAGACCCCAGGCTTGAATAGACTCCAAATAGCAGGTAGCCAATTGGCCAAACATTGGAGAAGAGGTAACCACCTCAGCACTGACTTACAGAGAGGTAGTCCTATCAGTGGGTATGATGGTGTCTTATCCGTCGCAACAAGAACAGCCAGGGGGGAAACCAGAGAGCGGAGAGGGATATGCACAGGCGCCGCAATCTCCTATTTGGAGTCTATTCAAGCCTAGGGTCTGCCAGAGGGATTTCGATCAGGGCCTTCACGCCTATCCATTTTCACTGTTTACCAACAGCTTGTGTTGTAGCCCACCTTTTGATTTCTACACTCAACAAGCACCTACCACATGCCCAGGAGGCTGGTTAGGTAAAAAGCGTTGTACATTCCTTACCCCATTATCAGTGGTTGGATCAACTCTTTGAGATTCGATTAATCAACTCCTATGCTCCTGATGAAGCGCCTTGTACGCAAAACATGTCGAGAGTAAAAGCAAGATCTATTATTATGCATATCGGATTCAGCTTCAAACACACGGTCGATCCATCCGATGAGAATGGTCCGACGGACCGTTTTCATCGGTTCACCGCTGAAGCAGACTGATGGTCTGATGTGCGTACACACCATCAGTTCAAAAACTGATCGGGTCAGAACGCGGTGATGTAAAACACATGACGTGCTGAAAAAAATGAAGTTCAATGCTTCCAAGCATGCGTCGACTTGATTCTGAGCATGCGCGGGTTTTGAACCGATGCTTTTGTGTACTAACCATCGGTTTTGACCGATGGTCAGCCATCCTTCGGTTCGATTTTAAAGCAAGTTCTAAAACTTTGGTCTGAAGGACAAAAGTCCGATGGGCCGTGCACACGGTCGGTTTGGACCGATGAAACTGGACTTCGGTCCGGTTTCATCAGTTTGGACCGGTCGTGTGTACGCGGCCTGAGAGTTTTATATATACCTTTCTGATGCTATGCGTTCCTATGTTATGAATGTATCTGCATAAGTATAAACCCTTCTCCTATTTGGTGTTAGATGAACTAATATCATATGCTCACACTGTCTTATGAAATTGTGTATACAAGTTTCTATCTATGCGTTTTCTATAAATAAATATTTATAGATCTTTTACATTAACTACCTGTACCGCAAAAAAAAAATGTATTAGTCCATTAATTTCCATTGTCACTTTATCGGGACGTTGGTACACTAAAATACGGTAGGTGCATTCACAGTGATTCGTGGCCCTGTGTTTTTATGCAAGTTCGGCAAGACCCATTTAAATAACTAGAACACACCCAAGTCCACCAATTCTCTATGCTTGTTGTTTACATCATACGGAGGAGTCTGTGGGAGATTGACACAAGGCTAAAGATCCTAAACGGCAGTAAAAAGAAAAAACACAAAATAACCAATGTTTGCTAATACAGGATATCATACCTCATAACTCTCCAGGTTATCCTCTGGTGTAGGCAGGCTCATGTATCTCTCTGTATAAATACTATCTGTAGTTTATAGAAAGCAATATATTACTGTTTATGACTAGATCTATACTTTATACAGTATATGAACACATAGAACAATGGTCTAGCCAGATACATACATACAGTGCCTTGAAAAGGTATTCATACCCCTTGAATTTTTCCACATTTTGTCATGTTAAAACCTAAAACATAAATGTATTTTTTTTTGGAGTTTGATCGACCAACACAAAGTGGCACATAATTGTGAAGTGGAAGGAAAATGATAAAATTGTAATTGTAATTTTTATTTACAATCAAATAAATATCCAAAAAGTGTGGCGTGCATTTGTCCCCCGGAGTCAATACTTTGTAGAACCACCTTTCACTGCAATTACAGCTGCAAGTGATTTTGGGGGTGTCTCTACCAGCTTTACACATCTGGAGAGTGACATTTTTGCCCATTCTTTGCAAAAAAGCTCAAGCTTTGTCAGATTGGATGGAGAGCGTCTGAACAGCAATTTTCAGTTTTCAAGCCACAGATTCTCAATTAAATTTAGGATTGGACTTTGACTGGGCAGTTCTAACACATGAATATGCTTACTGCGAGCCAGGTCTTCTTGTCCAACATCAGTGCCTGACCTCACAAATGCTCTTCTGGAAGAATGGTCAACCATCCCCGTAGACACACTCCTAAACATTGTGAACAGCTTTCCCAGAAGAGTTGTTTTAGCAGGAAAGGATGGGCCAACTCAATCAACTCTACAAACTAAGACTGGGATGCCATTAAAAAGTTCATGTTTGTGGTAGGGCAGGTGTTCCAATACTTTTGATAATATAGATTATATTGCTTGCTTCCTGATAAACTGAAGCATATTGTATATAGTAGGTCAGATAATGAAGAAGATTAAAAAGTGACAAATGATCCAATATAACTTCATACGATTAACCACTTGACCACTGGGCACTTAAACCCACTTAATAACCAGACCAATTTTCAGCTTTCGGTGCTCTCACATTTTGAATGACAATTACTCAGTCATAAAACACTGTACCCAAATTAAGTTTGTGTCCTTTTTTTCACACAAATAGAGCTTTCTTTTGGTGATATTTGATCACCTCTGCGGTTTTTATTTTTTTCGCTATAATTGAAAAAGAGAACGAAAATTTTGTAAAAAAAATAATTTTTCTTCATTTCTATTATAAAATTTTGCAAAAAAAATGTTTTTCTTCATAATAGGTGCCACTGGTGGGCACAGGTGGCACTGATAGGCACTGGTTTGGCACTGGTGTGGCACTGATGGGGCAGAGATGGCACAGATGTGGCACTGCTGGACACTATTGGGCACTAAAACTTCATGTCCAGCAGATGAATGGCTCACACATAAGGAATTTCCCCTACTCGGCTCTGTGTCTGGCTCACTTCCACAATCATTAACGCAGCACATAGGGAGCTGTGTGTACATTTGTGATCACGCCATCATTGGGTAAAGAACCGCATTCATTGGCCCTTTACCGCGATCCTTGTTGCTGCAGGTCCCGTGGACCTGCAAGCACAGATGATCGTGTGTGCGGGCCCGAGGGGGCGCGCGGGAACGATTCTCTGGGAGGACATCCATGGACTTCCTCCCAGAGTTAAGGAACCGCCTTGTAGCCATAATCCGGCTATGGGGCGGTGATTAAGTGGTTAAATAGCAAATCCAAGGAACCTTCAGATCGTATTCCAACTTGTGTGGGACCTTTAACCAGTTCCCGACCACCGCATGTACATATACGTCCACAATATGGCACGTACAGGCACATGGGCGTATAGGTACGTCCTCGCCTATTAGCGGGTGGGGGGTCCGATCGGGACCCCCCCGCTACATGCGGCGGTCGGGTCCGCTCGGGGAGCGATCCGGGACCACGGCGCGGCTATTTGTTTATAGCCGCTCCGTCGCGATCGCTCCCCGGAGCTGAAGAACGAGGAGAGCCGTGTGTAAACACGGCTTCCCCGTCCTTCACTATGGCGGCGCATTGATCGCGTCATTCCCTTTATAGGGAAGACACGATCGATGACGTCATTCCTACAGCCACACCCCCAACCAGTTGTAAACACATACTAGGTGCACCCTAACTCCTACAGCGCCACCTGTGGTTAACTCCCAAACTGCAACTGTCATTTTCACAATAAAGAATGCAATTTAAATGCATTTTTTGCTGTGAAAATGACAATGGTCCCAAAAATGTGTCAAAATTGTCCGAAGTGTCCGCCATAATGTCGCAGTCACGAAAAAAATTGCTGATCGCCGCCATTAGTAGTAAAAAAAATAAAAAAAATAAAAATGCAATAAAACTATCCCCTATTTTGTAAACACTATAAATTTTGCGCAAACCAATCGATAAACGCTTATTGCGATTTTTTTTACTAAAAATAGGTAGAAGAATACGTATCGGCCTAAACTGAGGAAAAAAAATGTTTTTATATATGTTTTTGGGGGATATTTATTACAGCAAAAAGTCAAAATTGTCGCTCTATTTTTGTTTATAGCGCAAAAACTAAAAACCGCAGATGTGATCAAATACCACCAAAAGAAAGCTCTATTTGTGGGGAAAAAAGGACGCCAATTTTGTTTGGGAGCCACGTCGCACGACCGCGCAATTGTCTGTTAAAGCGACGCAGTCCCGAACTGTAAAAACACCTTGGGTCTTTAGGCTGCATATTGGTCCGGGGCTTAAGTGGTTAAAGGAATCACGCTCATTCCAGGGGTAAACTATAATTTCCACTCTTCAAATTACAATTTTACAAATTGATAAACCTGGATTATTTTCATCGTCTTCCCTCTAAGCCCATTTGAAGTTCCTGGCAGCTCCTCGGTGTTCTGGGCTCTCCTTCCCACTGGCATTATCTGTTCTCGAAGCTCTAGTGCTGCAGAGAGATTCTCTATGTACAGAAACCCTCTAATGTCTATTGGGACTCTTAGACCAGCTTTTCAAAATAAATGTATTTGAGGTCTTCTCCTAAATTTTTTCAAATATGACAAGAGCATGTACGGTAAATGATTTTTAGCCATTTATAAAACTTTCAGTGAGTCTTTGCACATCTAGAATGTATTCAGGTGGAATCAATTAAAAGTTCAAGTGGGATTTAAGAAGGGTATAACCTTACTATCAGTAGTAATTTATCTAATATTCATCCAAAGATTAATAACAGCTTTTAGTAGCTATACCCTTAAAAATTCAATTTTTAAATCAAAAAGAGCTGGCAACTCGGATGCTCTTGAATAAAAGTTATTTATTGGTTACATGGTTACATGGGTATATGCTAAAATCTGACCCGTTTCAGCTAAGAAACATTCATCAAATATACCCTTAAAAATGCAGTTTTGCTTTAAAAAAATACTACATCATTGTGTCACATACCATAGTAAAACCAGCTTGAGACCGGGGCTACTGCAATTCCACACTTAAACACACCACTTCCACTGCCAAGCACCATAGAAGTTACATAACCTCCGTATGACTGAAAAGACACATATACAGTACACACAGTTTAAAATGATTATCATCAATTATACATACTTTTTGCTGTTGATGGAAAAAGATTCTGAAAATTGGTGTGATGCATAATTCTATTAAAGTTTATCTATAACTTTTTTTTTTAAGCTCTGCACTGAATGGGGCAATGTTAGAACCCCTGTCACGTTTTACTGCCACCTGGGGCTCCGGTTGAGAGATTCCTCCTCACATTCTGTCCTGTGGACAGACATTTCACCCAGCAGAAATGAAGGAATCCCCCCACTGGAACTTCCGATTACAGAAAAACCTCACTGGAGTTTAATTCTTCCCCACTATGTAGATACACTTAAAGCAGTACTGGCCTTGGCTTTATTTTCCAGCAGAGGAGTCTGGATCGCAACAAACAAAGGTAAGTAGTAGGCACAGAGGCAGCAAGTATTACAGTCCAAAAAAGTCACTGAATAGTCCACATACTAGGGCAGCTTATCAAAGAGCGTACCTCACTCTGTAGTAATAGGAAGAAAAAGTGAAAAACAGGAAAGGGCCACTAAGTGTAGAAGATCGTAAAATGTTTATTTGCCCCCATAATAGGCTACTTACATAATAAAAGATGTAAACAAGCTCATCTAATTTATGGTGGTGCTGGGTGGCTATGTTCGTCATCCGTCTAGGATGCTGCAGCAGCGGGGGGAAAGCCTGCTGGTGTCAGGAGCTGGAGGAGGAAGTCCGCTGGGGGAACCCAGTGTCCAGGTGGAATCCAGTGTCCAGGTGGAATGCAGTGTGGCGGGGACGGCTCGGGCGGTGCTGACATCACAAGCCCCAGGATTTACGGTTGACGGAAATGGGTGTTGCCATGGGGGCCAAATGTGCCCCGAGCCTGGCCAATATTTTTATGGCCAAGTGGGAGGAGGATGTCATCCATTCCAAGGATATACCTCAGGTAGCCCTTTGGGCAAGGTATATTGATGACATCCTCCTCCTATGGGATGGCCCATTTGCTGGTTTGGAGGAGTTTGAGTGGTTTAAACCAAAATCAGAGAGGAATACAACTCAAATTTGAAGCTAGCCAGTCTGAAATTCATTACTTGGATCTCAAAATCCAGATTAGAAATTACCAATTTACTACCTCTTCCTTTTTCAAGGTAACAGACAGGAATTCCTTTATCCCAGTGAGCAGTTGTCATCATAGTTCCTGGCTTAGGGCTGTTCCCAAAAGCCAGTACCTGAGGCTCCGTAGGAATTGTTCGGATCCTCGGGAGTTCCTGGAGAAATCAGAGTCGTTTTTTGGAAAAGGGCTATGAGAGGGAGTTCCTCAAAGATACTTTGGAGTCTGTTAAGGCCACAGAGAGGGAGGACTTATTGATTGAAAGAGGACCCCAGGATCGTGATCAGTTTCCTTTGGGTGTTCCCTTCATCACATCTTATTCTATTCAACACAAGGGTATTAAACAACTGATAAACACTGGCATATAGCCACAAACGATACTGTTCTGAAAAATATTTTACCGGAGAAGCTGAGGGTCATATTTAAGGGGGTGACATCCTTACGTGACCGTATAGCACCGAACGTCCTGAACCCCCCGGTTAGTACCAGGGGCTTCTTTGACCAATTTACTGGTTTCTATCAGTGTAGACAATGTAGGGTGTGTTCCCTTAACTTCTGTACCAGTAAAAGGACTACAGTTTTCAAGTCTACGGCCACCCAAAAACAACATAACATAAAACCCTTTATTACCTGTGCCACTGTGGGGGTAGTCTACATGCTGCAGTGCCCTTGTGGCCTGCAGTATGTGGGCCGGACTAAACAGCCCTTACAGGTACGTTTAAATGAGCACATTACCAATATCATCACAGGATTTAAAAATCATTCAGTATCTAAACATAATCTCACAGTACACAATCGGGATCCGTCTAATACCCTGTTTTTGGGGATAGATAAGTTTAAGCCTAATTGGAGGGGGAGTTCTCTGGTGAGGGAGATATCTAAGCTAGAAATGGCTTGGATTCATCATTTAAAGACCTACACCCCCTACGGCTTAAACATTGACACCAATGTAAATGTATTTATAAATAATGCTTGATTTAACAAACTGTTTTTGTGTTAACCGTTGTGTCATGCAAGGATGGGCTTTAATATGGGCTTTTTGTTTACACAATTTCTGTATTCAAATATAATTTTTTAATGATGAAGTAAATTTCTGTAATCAAAAATGAATTTTTTTACGTATTAGTAACACTGAAGAAAATTACGTGTATATATAAAAATAGTTTTCACTTTTTTCACTCTTTTCTTTTTTTCTTAGGGGTAATACCCTTCACTTTTTTGGATATATTTTTAATATATATTTATTTTCACATATTGGCCAGTGTTTTGGGTTATGCCGTGACTGGCCTCATCATAGGCACTTTATAACCTATATTAATGGCTTATTATATTTTTGTATAAAGTACTGTATGGTTATACATTCACCATTGGCACATCAGTAGTTGTTTTTAACTTAATATTTTTTTGGCATCGGGTTTGGATGTCCCATCCCATGGATAGAGTATCATATTCTGTATTGGGTAACTTATACAAATATAAAGAATTAATTTCCACTAGGGGTCGCTATTTGTAAGCGCGGTATCTGGCAAGATTTGCTGCGGCTTAGAAACAAAACATTTTTGGTCGTATAATTCACCTGGAAAAGATCCTTGTTAGGATTATGTTCCGGTTAAGGATTATTTTTGTATCTTTATTTTATTTTATTTTTTAATATTGTCCCATTGGATGCATTGGGTAAGATAACCAACTTTTAATGGCGAGCTGTTCTGGTGCTGTTATGAGCTGGATCGGCTTTTCTTTTTCCCATAGTTAATATGGCGTTTCTTGTTGCCATTTCCTTGCATGTCAGAACGACGTTTGGCTATTTAATGCGGTGAATCAGTGTATTGCCTATCCCCATTGAAAACGTCTGCGTATGACGAAACGCGTCTGGGACGGCGTACACTGACGTCACCGCACTCGATGTGAAGGAGGAAGGGCTCCTATAGTGCTGGCCGGCATTTATTTTACATGCTTTTTAACGATCTACGTTTGTAAGTACATTTCCTTTGTTTTATTAAATTGGTATACGGAATTATGCTATGGTCCGTTTCTTCTTTATACCCATGACCCCTGATTGCATGTATGTAAGAGTATAACATCCTCGTCATCGGGAGCAATATTGCTGGGGTTCATGTGATCCAATGTTCCAGCCTGTGGACAGAGACTACTTTGTTTAATGCTATATAAGCTTGTCTTTCTGGTAAGCGGCTTTCTATGTGGTGGTGGTGGTCTCCTCACGAAAGTCAAGTTCACAGTGGTGTTGTTTATCTTGATTATGGACATTAATGTGATTCAATCCACACATTTGGGACATTAATCAATTTATTATATTTGTATTTATTCATTTATATTTGAAGTTACATAAGTAATCAATATTTTACATTTACCTAGCTTTCGGTTGCTAGCTAGGATTTGCTGGTGCAGTTTTTTTCTGTTTTATTCTTGTTTGTGTTTATCCCACTGAATTGCAGCCTTCTGGTTTTTACAGATCTTATTTTGACATCTAGATAGGTTGATTAGCGCAGTATTTTTTTTGTATTAAAGTTGACGTGTTTCAGAGCATGTGCCATGTTACATTAGAGCATGCACACTCCTTTTTTAAGTTCATTGAAAGCTTGAAAATGGAGTACACATGCTCTTACGTAGCAAGACACATGCTCCAGAATGGGTGAACATTGAATCCTGGAACTTGTGACGTCAGCACCGCCCAAGCCACCCCCCCCCCTACGCTGCAATCCACCTGGACAACTTTGTCTAGCAGGAGAAGAGACACTTTTTTTTCTCTGCTGTTTAACTTTCACTTACAGGTCCCCTCCCCAGCTTAACCCTATAACAGGACAGTCAAAGGAACAGCAGTACACATATGGGTTCATCTTTATCCCTCTCTCTTCCTATCAGCATGCTCTTTGCACCTCAACACCCCTCCTTATGCTGCTTCTTTGTCTTCCTCTTTGAACTCTGTTGTACAGGAACAGCAAGAGGTTTAAACCATTAAGGTATTTAACTACTTGCATTTGAAAAATGTATTTAACAACATATTAAAGTGCAAAAAGGGAGAGTATAGCCTCAGTTAAGACTGGTAAATAATATTGGGGGTAATCCACAAAGATCCGGCGTAACGTAAATTTTCCCATTTAAGTTACACTGCCTTAAAATTTCTACCTAAGTGCCCGATCCACAAAGCACTTACCTAGAAATTTTTGGCTGTGTAACTTAAATTCCGCCGGCGCAAGGCGTTCCTCTTTTCATGGGGGCGATTCCCATTTAAATTAGGCGCGCTCCCGCGCCGGCCGTACTGCGCATGCTCATGACGTCATTTTCCCGATGTGCATAGCGCGAAATTACGTTACGCCGAGCTTTGTGGATCGCGACGGGTCAATAAAGTTGCGTCGGGAAAAAAAAAAGATACAGCGAAAAAAAAAAAATTCAAAACAAAAAAAAAATCGCGTCGCTGGACAGAAGGGTCTGCTTTTACATGGTGTAAACAGTTTACACTTTGTAAAAGCAGCCCTAATTTTGCGTTTGCAAACTAAAACTTACGGAGAAAAAACGAAGCTGAAAAGCTTAGTGGATCTCCGTAAGTGCTAATTTGCATACCCGAGGCGGCATTTCGACACGAAATGCCCCCAGCGGCGGATGCGGTACTGCATCCTAAGATCGGGCAGTGTAAGTCCCTTACACATGTCGGATCTTCTGCCTAACTCTGGAAAACTGATTCTGTGGATCAGTTCCATAGTTAGAAACAGGGATACGACGGCGTAACAGCAGTTACGCCGGCGTATCCCTTTTGAGGATCTGGCCCTATATGTCTTATTTTTTCAACATATTAAAGTGGTAGCAAACCGCAAAAAAATCTAACAAAATGGAGCCCTTCAGGATAATAGCACAAGGTGCTAGTATGCATCGCATACTAGCACATTATGAAAGACTTACCACACCGGCATGCGGTCACCATTGCAGAGGCTTCCATCTTCTCCCAGTCTTTCTTCAAGGTTTGTGGGCTTCAGCTGTTTGACTGGCCAAGCAGCGATGATGTCACTCCCACGCATGCACGTGGGAGTCATGGGCGCGACACGGCTCGCTCTCAATGGCCGGCATGCTGTCCATTGAGAGCGCAGTGCGCATAAACCAGTGACTGCTACAGTAGTAAATATCTTTACAGCCACTTTAATGAATACTGAGCTGCTATAATTGGTGCCATTTCTATATTTATTTCTGACGATTGGTAATAGTAATATTTATTATCACCTAAATTAATAATAAAAGTAAGAAACGTAATGTAGTACTTACCCATCCCCAAATAGCCATCCTGGTTTCATCAACATACCCCAAGGATGCAAAGTGCCTGAATGAGAAAAACATGTGATTATTATACAATGAAAGACTCCCAAGTCCTCCATAGTCAAAATACACTATATTGTCAAAGGTATTGGGACCCCTGCCTTTACACGCACATGAACTTTAATGGCATCCCAGTGTTAGTCCGAAGGGTTTTCAATATTGAGTTGGCCCACCCTTTGCAGCTATAACAGCTTCAACTCTTCTGGGAGGGCTGTCCTTAGGGTTTAGGAGTGTATCTATGGGAATGTTTGACTATCCTTTCTTGACTAACCTTCCAAAAGTGCATTTGTGAGGTCAGGCACTGATGTTGGACGAGAAGGCCTGGCTCACAGTCTCTGCTCTAATTCATACCGGAGATGTTGTATCGAGTTGAGGTCAGGACTCTGTGCAGGCCAGTCAACCAACCCAAACTCACTCATCCATATCCTTATGGACCTTGCGTTGTGCCCTGGTGCACAGTCATGTTTGAATAGGCAGGGGCCATCCCCAAACTGTACCCACAATGTTGGGAGCATGAAATTGTCCAAAATGTCTTGGTATGCTGATGCCTTAAGACTCCTTCACTGGAACCAAGGTTAATTTCCAACCCCTGAAAAACAACCCCACACCATAATCCCCCTTCACCAAATGATTTGGACCAGTGCACAAAGCAAGGTCCATAAAGACATGGATGAGCGAGTTTGGGGTGAAGCACCTGACCTCAACCTAATAGCACACCTTTGGGATGAATTCGAGCGGATACAGAGAGCCAGGCCTTCTTGTCCAACATCAGTGCCTGGCCTCACAAATGCTCTTCTGGAAGAATGGTCAAACATTCCCATAGAAACACTACTAAACCTTGTGGACAGCCTTCCCAGAACAGTTGAAGCTGTTATAGCTGCAAAGGGCCAACTTAATTGAACCCTACGGACTAGGACGCCATTAAAGTACACGTGCATGTAAAAGCAGGCATCCCAGTACTTTTGACAATAAAGTTATACAATTACCAGAAGAGGCATTTTTCCTTCAAATTTGCTACCAACCGATATCAATCACGTACTACCCAACATTTCATTAGGCATTGCTTATGGTAAACTGGCTTCTACGTAAATTTTATAAGACTGCTATTGGTGTTTGTTCAGTTTGTAGCAACGTGCCTATGCGGCAATAAAGGGATTGTCCACATTCATAAAAAAATGGAATACCCATTCAATGTCCAGGAAAGAGCCACGTCCCCTGATGGCACTACTAATATGGCAGCCTGGAAAACTCAGAAGTAGTTGACTTTTCTCATCTGTGAAGAAAACTGGCACAACTTTAGCCTCACCCACCAACGGAATTCTAAAGAAAGACAAGCAAAGACATCTACTTCTGAGCACCTTGGCTGTAGAAGTGTGCTCTAAAAAGCTGATTGATGGTTTCCAAAGAAGAAGGTGGATATTACTTCCCAGTGAAATAAATGTTGCCACTTTTTTGGCAAATGTAGGAAAAAAATCTTCATGATAAATCTTTTTTGAAAGTAAAGACTTATTAGCATTTTAATTAGATACGGCTACATAACTTAAATTAGATAAGGCTACATAACTGCATGTTAACCAGCTTACTGAATAAGCCTGATAGCAACTACCGGTATGTGTCAGTGCCAACTTACCTGCCAGCTGAAATTTGGTCTTCAACCTCTACTGTCCCCAGCTTCCTGTATATCTCGTGCATGATTTTATCACCTTGATATCCACTCCCTCGACCATCAAAACTGGCCACAATAATCTTCTCAGTGCTGGCCAAGTACGTAGCCCAGTTTAGCCTGAAATACTGGTCAACTTTCTGGCTGCAGGGTCCAGCATAACTGTCAACATTAATGCATTCTTTAGTACATATTTATATGATAAGCTAGAAATCAAGAGTCTTTGCATTAAAGAAAGCATTCAGAAATAGATAAACATAAAAACAAATCAATACAACTACAACTATGACAACAGATATCTTCTGAAAGATATGAAAAAATGTATCCAAAATCCTGTAATCCAAAGACCTATATTTTTTGTATACTTACACATCAATTAATAAAGGATATTTCTTGGATCTGTCAAAGTGAGGAGGTAAGATCATCTGATACCACAAATCTAAAACAAAGACATGATGGGTCGCTGTTTAGTAAAACAAATAAAGTTCTGTGGGCACTATTCTCAAAATGTATGCATTATTTGCCATAGTGATTGCTTGTATCAAGCCATGTGACTTGTTAGCAGCTCTCATTAGCTATAATTATTAGATGGAATTTACAAGACTCATTACAACTACTCATTTTCTTGAAGGTAATTATATTCATTATATATATACTGTATATATATATATATATATATATACACACACACACACACACTGTATCTATATATATATATATATATATATATATATATATATATATATATATATATATATATATATATATATATATATATATTGTGACAGGATGTCAGGTAAATCTGTGGGTGTTGTCACAGACGGGAGATACATTTCTGCCTTGTTTAGACAATATACCAATTATTATCAGGTGTTGGCTGCAGAAGCAGCCAGAACAGAAAGATTTAAGGGCGTTGAAACACTTCAGCTGTTCAAAATTAGGCAATTAAGGCCTATATAAGTAATCCGGCGGATTACTACTGATTGCTGCATCCTGAGACTTTTTGAGTGAAGGAGAGCAGTGAACAGAAATACTTCTGAAGAGGTGAGGTGCTGTTGATTTTTCTGTGTGATAAAAATCAAAAATACTATTTGTTTTTCTGCTGTAGGACCAGCAGTGTCGGCCCAGCAGTAGGCTGTGCCAGACTCCATAGATAGGTTCCTGTGGGGTGAAGGTAGACGCCCCTAGTGGCCAGGGTTTATTTTATGTTTGATTTTGTTTATGCCGTTTGGATGCTTGCACTTGTTTCCAGCAAGATGGAAGAATAAACCAAATTCTTTGTTTTCAACCGTCTTCGGCTGTTTCTCTGTATCGTTCCGTGTGTAGTGAACCCATCCAGGGGGTCACACACGCAGCTACCGAGCTAATCCCTTACACAATATATATTGGGACAGATTGGGGTAGGGAATTCCAAAGGATGGGTGAGGCTCGGGAGAAATCCTAAAGGCAAGCATGGGAGGAGATGACAAGGGAACTAGAGAGCAGGAGGTCTTGGGAGGAACAATGAGAATAATTGGTTAATATTTTGAGACTAGCTTAGTGATGTAGCTGGGGGCCAAGATGTGGATGGCTTTGTAGGTTGTTAGTATTTTAAATTTAATTTGTTGGGTGAGTGGCAGCTAATGAAGGTATTGGCAGAGAGGGGTAGCAGATGCTAAACGGTTTGTTGGGTGGATATTACAAACGACACAGGGGTAAACGACATAGGAAATTCAAGGTCCTGTGGAATCGCCACCAGACTGAGAAATCGACAGAGACTATAACGCAGAATGTGGTACACAGAAACTGAAATGTGTGTATTGAATAATGTCACGTACACACGACCGTTTTTCGGGTTGTAAAAAATGAAGTTTTTAGGGGTCTAGAAAAAACAACGTTTTTTTTCAACTCGATTATTAAAACGGCCTTGCCTACACACGATCGTGAAAAAAATGCTTGAGCAAAGCGCGGTGACGTACAACACGTACGACGGCACTATAAAGGGGAAGTTCCATGTGGATGGCGCCACCCTTTGGGCTGCTTTAGCTGATTTTGTGTTAGTAAAAGACAATTTGCGCTTTTCAGTCTGTCACAGCGTGATGAATGTGCTTACTCCATTACGAACGCTAGTTTTACCAGAACGAGCGATCCCGTCTCATAACTTGACGTCAAAAATGACAACGTTAAAAACTACGTGAAAAATTAGAGCATGTTCAAAATTTTTAATGCCCATTTTTCGTGTGTACGCGGCATAAGAGCTTGGGCTTTGCCCTAAGGAACGTATGAATGACTTTACATTGAGACAGGATATGTACCGATTCTATAGGCATATCAGACAAAAGGCATTTTTCTCCACTAGACCTGTAGTGCAGCAGACTAATGTGTTACCATTATCTGTTAAATGCTTTGATTTAAGGATTAAAAATCAAACTGTACCGCCTACATCATGTTCAGCGGTTGAGGTTGTGTTAATAAATAAGGTTGATAGCAATATTACATTTTTCTTGGAAGATCATTCGAGTATTGACCATAGCTGAATTGGATGCAGTATCCTCCTTGTCGGCTCGGCGTGAGATTGTTACCAAGCCGGCTGACAAGGGGGGTGCTATAGTAATAATGGACACAAAGAAATATGAGGACGAAATTTTAAAACAGTATGCTCCTGAACTCCAGTCTGTTTTTTTGGATAAAGACCAGAATAAAACATGTGGTAACACAGGCAGCTAGATTATTGACAATGACGATGAACCATCTGATTACACCTGTAATCTATATTTTGCCAAAAATCCACAAGGGCCTTATCAACCCCCCAGGTCGCCCGATTGTGTCTGGGATAGAATCGGTCACAACTCCCTTTGCTAAGTATCTGGATAAGTGCTTGACATCATTAGTGCTTCAGACTAGATTTTATATACGAGACACAGGACATTTTTTCAATAAAATCAGGGACTTTGTAGTTGTGCCGGCTCCATCCTTGTCACACGGGACATATCTAGCCTATACATGGTCATTCCTCACAAGTTGGGTATTAAAGCACTACTAACTCGATCCCGACTATATGATAGCTCACACATTACTTTTTTTTTTTAATTACTAGAGATTGTGCTTGAAGAGAATTACTGTACTTTTAATTTAAAGAGACCCACTTCCTTCAATTAAGGGGAGCAGCTCCAACGTCGCACCGCCATATGTGAACACATTTATAGACATGATTAACAATAAAACATTTTCCATGGACCACTGTAGCGGGTGATTTAGATTTATAGACGACGTGTTCACAGTATGGACAGGTGACGTTGGAGCCTTATTTCTGTTTAATGACTATTTAAACTATGAAATATAAAATTCAGTTCTTCAAAAATGTTGTTTCTAGACACCATGTTAAGTATAGAGGGACAGAACATTGTTAGTGACCTGTAGATTGAATCCACAGATCGCAACCAATTGTTACACTTTAGGAGTTTCCTTCCTCACTGTGTTTTTAACCACTTAAGCCCCGGACCAATATGCAGCCTAAAGACCCAAGGTGTTTTTACAGTTCGGGACTGCGTCGCTTTAACAGACAATTGCGCGGTCGTGCGATGTGGCTCCCAAACAAAATTGGCGTCCTTTTTTCCCCACAAATAGAGCTTTCTTTTGGTGGTATTTGATCACATCTGCGGTTTTTAGTTTTTGCGCTATAAACAAAAATAGAGCGACAATTTTGAAAAAAAAGCAATATTTTTTACTTTTTGCTGTAATAAATATCCCCCAAAAACATATATAAAAACATTTTTTTTCCTCAGTTTAGGCCGATACGTATTCTTCTACCTATTTTTAGTAAAAAAAATCGCAATAAGCGTTTATCGATTGGTTTGCGCAAAATTTATAGTGTTTACAAAATAGGGGATAGTTTTATTGCATTTTTATTTTTTATTTTTTTTTTACTACTAATGGCGGCGATCAGCAATTTTTTTCGTGACTGCGACATTATGGCGGACACTTCGGACAATTTTGACACATTTTTGGGACCATTGTCATTTTCACAGCAAAAAATGCATTTAAATTGCATTCTTTATTGTGAAAATGACAGTTGCAGTTTGGGAGTTAACCACAGGTGGCGCTGTAGGAGTTAGGGTGCACCTAGTATGTGTTTACAACTGTTTGGGGGTGTGGCTGTAGGAATGACGTCATCGATCGTGTCTTCCCTATAAAGGGAATGACGCGATCGATGCGCCGCCATAGTGAAGGACGGGGAAGCCGTGTTTACACACGGCTCTCCTCGTTCTTCAGCTCCGGGGAGCGATCGCGACGGAGCGGCTATAAACAAATAGCCGCGCCTTGGTCCCGGATCGCTCCCCGAGCGGACCCGACCTCCGCATGTAGCGGGGGGGGTCCCGATCGGACCCCCCACCCGCTAATAGGCGAGGACGTACGTGTACGCCCATGTGCCTGTACGTGCCATATTGTGGACGTATATGTACATGCGGGGGTCGGGAAGTGGTTAAAGCTATACCCAAAAGTCAATTGACCGGAGTATCCAGGATAGTTTGTAATCAGGCATTGTGTCAGAATCGCCTTAAAGTGGAGGTCCCCCTAAAATTTTTTTTAAAAGCCAGCAGCTACAAATACTGCAGCTGCTGACTTTTAATAAATGGACACTTTCCTGTCCAGGGTGCCCGCGATGTCGGCAGCCAAAGCCGATCAATCATTCGGCTCTCAGCTGCCCCCGCCACCATCCTCGGTGAGGGAATCAGGAAGTGAAGCATTGCGGCTTTACTTCCTGGTTCCCTACTGCGCATGCATGAGTCGCGCTGCGTGTCCTCACTGCTCCCCGCTGTCTTCTGGGATTATACAGGTATCTGCACCCCCCTCCCCCTTGAAAGGTACCAAATGTGACACCAGAGGGGGGAGGGTTACGAAAAGCGGCGGGTTCCATTTTTTGTGTGGACCTCCACATTAACAAGATGGAAGAAATACTCTGAGGGGTTATCATTCAGAGTTAGTATAGAGGGAGAGAAAGATGATGAAATCTACTTCTAAAAAAACATCAGGAGAATTCCATTTGTATCACAGTTCCATCCTTTTTCTTTTTGTGTTCACAGTATTATCAGAAAACATTGGTCTATACTCTGTGAAAATTATCCAAATGTGCCTGAATTTTTTTGCATCCCCGCTTCCGTCATATAGATAGGATAAAACATTATGAGATAGACTAGTGAGGTCTGACCAATACTGTCCATCTTCTAACACCTTGACATTTTTGGGTTCATTTCCCTGTCTGAACTGCATTCAATGCAATTCTATGTTAAAAGGCAAATTCCTGTCTCACCCACTCAATATGTTACAAATTCCATTTCCCTACACAGTAATGGGTGAACACAGAGTAAAAAGTGGTAAATCAATTAAATACTTACTATATCCATGGAGGGAAATGTTGCCATGTTCTTTTGTAGGCATCTGAACATCTTCAAGTAAGACCTTTAGCTCCTCATTACTCTCAAAAACTCTTATTTCTAAAAGGGAGAAATAAATTAACCTCATATTTCTTTATCCTATGGCGCAGCATGTATCCAAGCTGAATTACTTGCATGGCTTTCTGCCCAGTGTACGTTTTGAAGTCCAGGAGTGACAACTTTGGGTCTAAGGATCCAGCTCTACTCACCTACCCCAGTCACTAAGTCCATGAACAGTCACTCTATACCCATGCTATTCCCAATATCTTATATAATGGGTAAATAAAATGATACATAGATTGGTATAAAATGTATTTTGGATTTACGTTTGAGTAATGGAATGTTTTTGATAATTAATGAAAGGGTTATCTGCTACCCCCTGGAACGTTGCAGCTTTAGGTCATGGCTTAGGTGGATGTTCCATACATCCACATCTGACAACTCTCCCTTTTCTTATTCTGAAGGAATAGATGTTAATATGTCTGTGTCCATGTGAATCTGTATGGAAATCATTTTATAATTATCAATGAGCTGCTGTACTTGCAGGGCTCTAATGAGGAAAGTGGCAGGGTCTGCATCCCTTTAGACATGATTTCCCTTTTATGCCACGTACACACGACCGTTTTTCATGACGAGAAAAATTCCACTTTTTTAATTGGTCGTGAAAAACGGTCGTGTGTAGACTCGACGAGAAAAATGGCCAATTTTTTTTAGAACCTGCTCTATTTTTTCTCGTTGTTTTTTCACATTGTTAAAAAATGGTCGTGTGTACGCTTTAATGAGGGGGAAAAAAACACGCATGCTCAGAAGCAAGTTATGAGACGGGGAAATTAGCAAAAGCAGCCCATAGGGTGGCGCAATTCGAATGGAACTTCCCCTTTATAGTGCCGTTGTACATGTTTTGACGTACGTGTTGTACATCACCGCGCAAGCATTTTTTTTACGAACGTGTGTATGCAAGGCAGGCTTGAGAGGAATCACAACAAATCATTTTTGAGAAAAACATAATTTTTTTCCATGACATGAATAACGGTCGTGTGTACGCGCCAGTAGAGTATCTCACCAAAAATGAAATTTTTGTTGTAGGGGATATTTAAAATCTGACGTCTCTATCCAATTTCAGACTTCCGGTAAAATCAGTGAGCAAATCACAGAAGCAGGAAATTATTTCTGGGGGGGCGTGTACACCATCTGAGTACACAGTGCATCCACTTTGCCATATTGGATTGCATTTTACAGAAAATTACAGCACTGCATATTGAAAAGGATAGGTCATTTTTAATAACATTCAGTAGAAGCAGTAGACTGTAAGCCAGTTCAAGTGGACCAAAAGTCCGTACCTTGTCTTTAGGTGTGCAACTCCCTCTCATTACCGTTTCAGAAAAATAAACATCAGAGTCCTACTTACCTTGCACCCCTCATGTCTAAATGGCTGCTGCGTTTGACAGACAGAGATAGCAAGTTATTGCCTCTGCTTCACACAGATCCTGTTCCCCATGGCAGAGAAACAGAAATGGCACAAAAGCCATGGTCTGACCTAGGGGAAATATGCTGTTGCAAGCAGCTTAAATGACTATTTCCAAGCGTTATGTGTTTATTTTTATAATGCAAGTGGTAGCAATGGGCCTAAAACCCTACTGTTGTGAATTCATATATGATGTTTTTGGAGAAACAAGCTGGAAAGAGTCATGCTATTTAAATTAAATAATTCCCACTATGGCCTCCCCGTGGAGGTCAACCACACCATTGAATAAAGGGAGAGAGAGGAGTGTACTGTATTAGGTGAAAGGACAAAACTGTATGGAGGCTCTAGAAGAGAGCAGATGAATATAATTGAAATGGGAAATGTAAATGTATATTCATGGTTTTATTTTTTTAATGGAAAAAATTCCTTAGAAAATTAATAAAGAGATTTATAAAAAAAAAAATATTTACCCCTATTGTCACTGCCGCTGTGTAAAGTGTATATCGGGACTCCTGGTCCTGTAGAAAATGAGAGTAATTACGTTTTATTACTTGGTTACCATAACATAACAAACCCATTGTAACCAACATCGCATTTTAAAGTATAGTACTTCCGTGAGACAGCATAATGAAAAATAAAGTTCCAAGATTTTAATAGCTAATCAGAGTGAAAATCACAGCATTTCACTGCACAAATTCCCAAACAATAATCCAGAAGCTTCCCAATTCATCTATAATTTTATTATATAAAATCTCATAAAAATAATCCAGAGCTGACATTTGTATTACACAGTACAACATGCATTACAGTAAAACCTTGGTTTGAGAGCGTTTTGCAAGACAAGCAAAATTTTTAAATACATTTTGACTTGATATACAAGCAATGTCTTAATATACAAGTAGTGTCATGTCACAACTGAGTATAAAAGAGAAGAGAGGCACCTATAAGTGTAGCAATATGGTTTAATGAAGACATGTGAAATCGCATGCCAAATCGCAGCCTATTGCAGGCATTAGCACTGTTCCAATCAGTGCAATGCCAATTTACAGTCGCACTCATTTTGGTGACTTTGGGGGTGATTTCAATAGAAATCTGTGCATGAATCCCTTAAAATCGCTCCCAAACGTGCACTGAAATGCGTGTTTTAAATTTCAAACCTGCGTTCAGTGTGAACATATCCTCAAACTGTAAGCAATAAAAACATTGGCCATATTCCAGACACTAAATATTCATACTCACCATTGCAGTATAGAGCATAATACTTTCCATTGGTACTAAACGACACAGAGTAGTGATCGCATCTATCAGAACGCAGGTTACAAGTAATACATTGTGGACTATAAGTGTTATCCAACTTTAACCTGTAAAGAGAAGTTTGAATGACTGATAGATTATAACATATCAGCTAAGCTATCTGAGACACAAAATACAGAAACCTTTTAGATGCTAAAATTATTCTTTTGACACAACTTCAGTCATAAGAAGGAAAAACATTCAGACCACCAACACTTCAATGTTAATTTACTAAAACAAGTTGAAATTTTAATAACAAAAAAATAAATAAAAATGTGTGTAAATTCAATTAGTCAATTATGTAAAAGGCAAATTCCTATTCACTTTTAATATCCTATATTATACACATGATTGGAAAATGCAAGTGAATATTCACATTTTGTGAATAAAGTTTTTCAACTCCTTTTAACCTATTTGTGTTGCAAGAACCCAAACATTGGTCAACATCGGCAAAAATGAAAATTACAAAAATAAAAAGCGCTAACAACTAAATTTAGTTTGAACAAAAATCTAAAAGGGTAATGGGAGCCTTAACCTCCATTTTGACTGTGTGCCTTCTCCATAAAGTGATTGCAAACAATCACCTTTTAAAACAACCCATTCATTTTAAAATAGAAATGAAAGGCAAAACATTTTTGTATAGATATAAGCTTGCCAGTGAATGTCTGTGCATAGATATGAGCTTCCCAGTGAATGGCTGTGCAGTGTGGGTATGTCAGGACAAGTCTGATCATTGGAGGAGAGCAGGCTGAGTTCTCAGCATAGCTAGAGACCACATGTGTTCTCCTGCTTAGTGTGGTCAGTTTTAATTAGGAAAGCAGAGGGACTGGCAGGATTACCAAGGATTTCACATAAAGGAAGCAATACAAAGAGAACAGGATATTTTCTCATACAAGTACATGGTACAGCAGGCACATATCAGGAATATGAAGTGTTGGGCTGACAAACGCTTTAATAGGTGGTGGAGTTATACTGCAGATGGTTGACAACCATTTAGCCACTATTATTTTCCCAAAGCATGCCCATTTTTTTTTTTTTTTGTTTACTGATGCTTTCACTATTTAACCTCACCAAATGGAATTACACGCTTGCTACACCCACAATTTACAATTCACATATTTGACCTAACATTTTAAATGAGTCCCCTCATCCTGAGATACCCCTGCTGACCTAAATATTTGTTCCAGGTCACGACTCACAAACTATTAAAGCCAGGATCAAGCCCTGTAACATGCAACCTTAAAAGCAATTGAGTAAAGGCAGGTCCTATATTTGTGTACTGTCTTCCCTTGAGCCCTGGTTCACACTGGTGCATTTTGACATGCGTTTTGACATGTCAAATTGGCGGCATTTGCCGAGAATGGCACAGTCCTAATCGGTGCAATGCTGCATCTGCGGCGCTGCACCGATTTCAAAAAGTAGTTTCTGTACTACTTTTTGCGATTTCGGGCTGCGATTTACATGAACCCGCACAGATGTCTCTGAAATCACGGCTGAAATCGGGACTGACACGCGGAAGTAAAATTGTGCGAGTTCAGCTGAACTCGCACGGCTTCATTCCCGCAGCCCAGTGTGAACCTGAGCTTAAGAAGAGAAACGTTTCAATGTTATTAACTCTCTGACAAATCTGAAAAAGAAACACTGCTATATCTGCTAGAATTTTCTCTTACTTGTAAAGGTGTCGTTTTGATGGGTACCCTCCGTCATTACTTATATAGAACCTGAAATACAAATAATCAAAACTGATTTACCAATGACTATTTAAAATATTTATTATCTATAGTTTCAGTGATTCATATTTGACTGTTTTTAGCCAGACTTTGTAGAGCAGGGGTGCCCAACCAGTGGCCTGGGGGCCACATGTGGCCAGCGGAGCCCTCTGATGTGGCCCTCGACCTCCTGCTCTGGGATGACAGGTTGGCAAGCCCAGGTCACAGGTTGCCGACCCGCCATCCCAGAGCAGCAGTTTTGTGAATGAAGCTGCTGGTTGAGGAAGGAAGTGGCTGCGGATCAGAGTCACACAAGCCGATGCTTCCTGTATAGCGCTCGCTCCTGTCACAGGCAGAGTGATACCAAATGCACTCCGCTTGTGACAGCAACAGCCAGCGATATCTACAGTAGGTGAACCCGATTTTGTGTCAATCTCGCTCTCTTTCTCGGCGAGATTGAGCACCTACGAGCCCCATCGCGGGAGCCAGCGCCGAGCTGGCTTGCCGCGATGGAGACAGAGCCGTCATAGAAGCGACGGGAGATCCGACTTGGATTCCCGCCAATTCTACACGTGTGCGGCGTTTGTTATGAATCCTGAGGGGGAAGTCCCCGCCGGATTTTAACTAAAAATCCGGCATGGGTCCCCCCCTCAGGAGCATACCGGGTCCTTAGGTCTGTTATGGGTTGTAAGGAGAGCCCCCCCTACGCCGAAAAAAACGGCGTAGGGGGTCCCCCTACAATCCATACCAGACCCGTATCCAAAGCACGCTACCCGGCCAGCCAGGAAGGGAGTGGGGACGAGCGAGCGCCCCCCCCCCCTCTCCTGAGCCGTACCAGGCTGCATGCCCTCAACATGGGGGGGTTGGGTGCTCTGGGGCAGGGGGGCGCACTGCGGCCCCCCCACAGAGCACCCTGTCCCCATGTTGATGAGGACAGGGCCCCTTCCCGACAACCCTGGCCGTTGGTTGTCGGGGTATGCGGGCGGGAGGCTTATCGGAATCTGGGAGCCCCCTTTAATAAGGGGGCCCCCAGATACCGGCCCCCCACCCTAAGTGAATGAGTATGGGGTACATCGTACCCCTACCCATTCACCTGCAAGAAAAGTGGTAAAAACACAAATAAACCACACAGGGTATTAAAATATTTTATTTTTCTGCTCCGGAGGCCTCCCCTGTCTTCTTTATTAGCTCTTTTACCAGGGGAGGCTTCTTCTTTGACGTCTTCGGGTGGGTGGGGGCCGCCGTCTGGTTCTCTTCCACCGCCGGGGGGGGGGTCGCTTTTAAAAAAGCCCCCACCCCCCGGCGGGTTTCCTCCGGCGTCTTCGGCGGGGCTCTTCTTCTTCCGCTATCCCGACGGGTCTTCTCAACTCTCCGGGGGTCTCCTTCTGTCTTCGCCGCTCTCCGCTCTTGACTCGTCGCACCCCGGTTCTTCGTCTCGCTGTCCGGTGTCTTCTTCCGTGCTTTACGTCTTCTCCTTCCGTGCTGTGATGAGTTCTTCTTCCGCGCTGTGACGTCATGTTCTTCACTTCTCTTCTTCTCCCGATGTTGACTCGCCGGTCCTCCTCGCTGAAATGACGGATGCGCGCCTTGCATCGGACCTATATAGGCCTCACAGTCCCATCATGCTCTGTACCTACCCATGTGATACCTACCCACGTGGTAGGTATCACATGGGTAGGTACAGAGCATGATGGGACTGTGAGGCCTATATAGGTCCGATGCACCCGCGCACCCGTCATTGCAGAGAGGAGCCGGCGACGTGTCAACACCGGGAGAAGGAGAGAAGTGAAGAACATGACGTCACAGCGCGGAAGAAGAACTCATCACAGCACGGAAGGAGAAGACGTAAAGCACGGAAGAAGACACCGGACAGCGAGACGAAGAACCGGGGTGCGACGAGTCAAGAGCGGAGAGCGGCGAAGACAGAAGGAGACCCCCGGAGAGTTGAGAAGACCCGTCGGGATAGCGGAAGAAGAAGAGCCCCGCCGAAGACGCCGGAGGAAACCCGCCGGGGGGTGGGGGCTTTTTTAAAAGCGACCCCCCCCCGGCGGTGGAAGAGAACCAGACGGCGGCCCCCACCCACCCGAAGACGTCAAAGAAGAAGCCTCCCCTGGTAAAAGAGCTAATAAAGAAGACAGGGGAGGCCTCCGGAGCAGAAAAATAAAATATTTTAATACCCTGTGTGGTTTATTTGTGTTTTTACCACTTTTCTTGCAGGTGAATGGGTAGGGGTACGATGTACCCCATACTCATTCACTTAGGGTGGGGGGCCGGTATCTGGGGGCCCCCTTATTAAAGGGGGCTCCCAGATTCCGATAAGCCTCCCGCCCGCATACCCCGACAACCAACGGCGAGGGTTGTCGGGAAGGGGCCCTGTCCTCATCAACATGGGGACAGGGTGCTCTGAGGTGGGGGGGCCGCAGTGCGCCCCCCTGCCCCAGAGCACCCAACCCCCCCATGTTGAGGGCATGCAGCCTGGTACGGCTCAGGAGGGGGGGGGGGCGCTCGCTCGTCCCCACTCCCTTCCTGGCTGGCCGGGTAGCGTGCTTTGGATACGGGTCTGGTATGGATTGTAGGGGGACCCCCTACGCCGTTTTTTTCGGCGTAGGGGGGCTCTCCTTACAACCCATAACAGACCTAAGGGCCCGGTATGCTCCTGAGGGGGGGACCCATGCCGGATTTTTAGTTAAAATCCGGCGGGGACTTCCCCCTCAGGATTCATAACAAACGCCGCACACGTGTAGAATTGGCGGGAATCCAAGTCGGATCTCCCGTCGCTTCTATGACGCGCTTGCTGGGATGTGCTGTCACTATTCCAGTGAGTGCGAGGTGTCGGGGAGATCTCGGCACCCTGTCGCCGAGTATCAGCGCGACGCTGTCGTGCTAAAAGCACAATATCACAAACACCTACTGTAAATAGAAGATGGTTATTAAAGGTAAGTTTACTACAAAATTCACAGTATTTATGGGTATATCTGTTCTGTAGTGGTTACTGAGCTGCTTTCAAACTGATCCGCAGGTGCAATGCAGCTGCGGGTTACCTGAACTGAGCCATAGACTTCTGTTTTTACCTGCGGGTTTGTTGCGCTTTTAGAAAGTGCGCCATACCTGCAGGATATAATAGAAGTTTACGGCAAAGTGCATCTAACCTCCATAAAATTCACAGGTGCCCCGCCATGCACCCGCGGTTTGGGCAAGTCGCAGCGCATCAGTGTGAAAGTAGCCTTAGCCCTTTTTCACATGATCGGTCTGACCCAATCAGACTTACTATTTACCTCTATGGAGCAACAGATGTAAACCGACTTGTGTCTGTTTACACCCGCCTACCTAAAAAAAAAAATAGAAAGGGATCTGCCCCCTTCTGTCTGGGCAGATCGGATCAGAGGGCCCATAGAGTAGAGGGGGCTGTGTCTGTGGACATGGACCTGTCATCCTTTCGCTCAGCTCATTGTGGCCCACGACCAGTTACCAATTCGCTTAAGTGGCCCTCGCTCTTCAAAAGGTTGGGCACCCCTGTTGTAGAGGTTGCTGGAAAAATGCTTTTATAAAATATATATATATATATATATATATATATATATATATATATATATATATATATATATATATATATATATATATATATATACACACACAATTATTGCCACCATATATCTTCATTAAGCACTTTCTGTTAAATATACTCTTATGGGAAGCCACATAAACAAATGATGTGCTGGAGTCAGGTCCTACATTTTGTAATCAATAGCCCACTATGAAGAATTAATAAAGCCTACATTGTACTTTAGTACACTGTCTTGTTAAATAGTTTTTTGGGGGCTTGTAACAAGAATGCACCAAAAATACAAGGTTGGTCACATTTGGTCACATTTGAAAAAACGCAGTGTAATGCCGCGTACACACGATCAGGCTTTGGAATTGGAATTGGATGGGGCTACACACGATAGGAATATCCGATGGAATATTAGTAATTATAGAAATTGAAAGTTAGTAATAGTTGTCAAGTACAAACCTATTACTTTGCAAATTGGAAGCCACATGTGACATTCAAAGATTTCTTTGTCATCAAAAGAGTGGACATTTGAAATATGAATGAATGAATGAATGAAAAACTTATAAAGCGCGGCGCATGCGAACTGAATCGCTTCTGGGTTAAACATCGATAAACATCAGAAAAATCATTATTCAATTTTGGCCTTTCTAGGGCTTAATAAACTATAGAAGTTTAGAATATAAAGTAGTAAGATAGACCAGGTATTAGTATTTCAAATGGTAAGAGCATTCAGGTTAGGTTGAGAGTATGACATCAAAGACAACCAAATTTTGAGGAGCATCTTGTGTTTCTTAGATGAGATTTCTGTCAAATTCCCATTTACTATGGTTCTGATTAGTAAGGAGAAAACTTCAAAGAAGTTACTTTATTACATTTTCTAACTGTGATGTATCTGCCAAGAGTTCTTTATCTCAATTATATTTAAAGTGGAAGGGCAGCCATTTTGTTTTTAGTCTTGGATGCTGTAAGGTAGGTACAGAAACGCTGTCAGATTCATATTGTTAACTTTTTTCCTGCAGGAGAGCTTTCCATTCTTCAATTCCACCTTCACTTTCTGGTGGTCACAGGGATTACCCATCTGTGACACAGATAGCAAAAGTTTCTAATCATTGTCAATATATCAAAAAACAAATATGCTGAAGTTCATGGTTAAATACCTATCTTATCCTTCCCCTTTATCACCAATGTTTATACTGCTGCGTCCTACTAACCCTACTCTGTGTTTAGGAGTTTGCCCGAATATCATATGTAATCTGCCGACTTGTGGAACTGGTTGCATCTCTATATGGTGAACTACTTAATTTAAGACACAATTTACATTGTCTTTGTTAGAGAAATAGAGTAAAAACATATGTAACCCTTAGAAAACATACTGCAAATTTCTACCAGAGTTTCAAAATGAGAAAAACCCTCCTGCAGAATAAAACGTACTCACATGTAATCATCTGTTATTTTGGCAATACTGGTCACTTCATAATTTCCTTTAGTTATTTCAACTCCCGCCTAAAAAACAACCATTTTAACTAATTAATTCATTAAAAAAACTGTCAAAATACATTTAAACAGATGTGAAATGATGAAATAGTACTGAGCAACCAGATCATCAAAAATTGTAAACCGTGCAAGAGTGGTGAATAGAATTTTTTTTACTTTGTTACCCATGTTACCCATGTTATACCTGTTTTTCAATGATTGTATTAGGGGTACAAAACCATGTACTCTAGAGTAGGGATGAGCTTTATGTTCTGGTCAAACATGAGTTTGACTTGAACATTGGCTGTTCGCTCGTTCTCCGAATAACGAACAATTTGGGGTGTTCGCAGCATCCTTTAAAAGTCTATGGGAGAAATCAAAAGTGCTAATTTTAAAGGTTAATATGCAAGTTATTGTTATAAAAAGTGTTTGGGGACCCGGGTCCTGCCCCAGGGGACATGTATCAATGCAAAAAAAAAGTTTTTAAAATGGAAGTTTTTTCGGGGGCAGTGATTTTAATAATGTTTAAAGTGAAACAATAAAAGTGAAATATTCCTTTAAATTTCATACCTGGGGGTGTCTATAGTATGCCTGTAAAGTAGCACATGTTTCCCGTGTTTATAACAGCCCCTGCACAAAATGACATTTCTAAAGAAAAAAAAAGTCATTTAAAACTAATCGTGGCTTGTGGCGTCCCGGCAACACTGATAAAAGTCATTGAAAAAAAAATGGCATGGGTTCCCCCTTAGTCCATTACCATAAAAAAATGCATGGCCCCCCCCCCCCTAAATTCCATAACAGGCCGTTCAGGTCTGGTATGGATATTAACGGGAACGCTGCGGCAATTTTTTTTTTTTAATGGTGTAGGGGTCCCCCTCAAAATCCATACCAGACCCTTTAGGTCTGGTATGAATTTTAAGGGGAACCCCGCGCCAAAATAAAAGTGGCGTGGGGTTCCCCCCAAAAATCCATACCAAACCCTTATCCGAGCACGCAACCTGGCAGGCCGCAGGACAAGAGGGGGGACGAGAGAGCGCCCCCCCTCCTGAACCGTAGCAGGCCACATGCCCTCAACATGGAGATGATGTCCCCATGTTGATGGGGACAAGGGCCTCATCCCCACAACCCTTGCCTGGTGGTTGTGGGGGTCTGCGGGCGGGGGGGAGGGGCATATCGGAATCTGGAAGCCCCTTTTAACAAAGGGGACCTCCAGATCCAGACCCCCCTATGTTAATTGGTAACAGGGTACGTTGTACCCCTACCATTTCACAAAAAAAGTGTCAAAATGTTAAAATCATTGGAGTTAGAGAACTTTCTTTTCTTGTAAACTACTCTAAATACACCCCCACCCGACACGCATATAGAACCACACCCTCTAAAAAAAAATAAGAGTAGATAGTGGTTTTTCCCAAACAAATTTCACCTAAGAAGCCTAATGAGTGGAGTTGAGTTTCTGCTTTGGCCAATTCCACCAGTGGCAAAATCAGTTTTACCACAATGACTCTGCTCAGCTCCATTCAGTAACAATTTCTCTAGCCACCACTATCTCCATTACTTGCTGTATCATTTGCCATCAATCAAATCGGTCAAGATCATCCTATTTCCTTTATCCTGTTTTTCCACTTGTTTTATTTGGAGTTTGACATTTGTACACTTTCTTTATTTGATTCAAGCTGTTGCATCAAGATATCTACAGAAGACCAGCCAATGAGTTCTAGACGACAAAACTTATGCCGCGTACACACGACCATTTTTATTGTCATGGAAAAAAAATCGTTTTTCTTGACATGATTCTTGTCAAGCCTGCCTTGCATACACACGATCGTGAAAAAAAATGCTTGAGCAAAGCGTGGTGACGTACAACACGTACAACGGCACTATAAAGGGGAAGTTCCATTCGAATGCCGCCACCCTTTGGGCTGATTATGCAAATTTCCCTTCTCATAACTTGCTTCTGAGCATGCTTGTTTTTTTCCCCATCGTTAAAACCTACACACCACCATTTCTCACGAGAAAAACGTAGAGAAAAAATAGAGCAGGTTAGAAATTTTTAATGGCCATTTTTCCTCGTCGAGAAAAATGCTCTGGAGCCTACACACAATCGTTTTTAATGACCAATTTAAAAAATTGCATTTTTCTCGTCATGAAAAACGGTCGTGTCTACGCGGAATTAGAAGCTATAATCAGCATTGTCCCCCCAACAGTAATTATAAACCTCCTTTCAGATGAATATAGAGGGTGTTGCAGTTCACACTCCAGTAAAAAAATTGTAGCTGTACATAGTCTGAAACTATGCCGAGTATAAACTGAGCTGAGAATAAACATGTATGTAAACTATCCTGGAAACTAACGCTTTTGGCTCATTCAAGTGACTTACCCTTGATGAAAAGAAGTGCACATGCTTGTAACCATCTGCATTGCTAAGGATCTTGTAATATTTGGTTACTGATGTGAAGTAAGGATCGCTGGGCCCAAACTAAGAAAGAAAGAAACATCTTTTACTTACAAATAATGACTGCCGTCTTTTAACCACTTCACCTCCTTCCTGCCCAGAACAATTTTCAGCTTTCAGCGCTTTTACACTTTGAAAAATTGCACGGTCATGCAACACTGTACCCATTTAAAATTTTGATAATTTTTTTCCCCACAAATAGAGCTTTCTTTTGGTGGTATTTGATCACCTCTGCAAGTTTTATTTTTTGGGCTATAAACAAAAAAAAAAAAGAGCGACAATTAAAAAAAAAAAAAACAATGGGCCTGATCCACAAAAATCGGCCATTTAAGTTACACCACCGCAAAATCTCTACCTAAGTGCCTGATCCACAAAGCACTTACCTAAAAATTTTCAGCGGTGTAACTTAAATCCGTCCGGCGCAAGGCGTGCCTAATCTAATGGGGCGAGTCCCATTTAAATTAGGCGCGCTCCCGCGCCGGACATACTGCACATGCTCCCGACGTTATTTTCCCGACGTGCTTTGCGCGGATTTACTTTGCGCCGGGTTTTGAGAATCGCGACGAGCGTAAAAAAAAAAAGGAGTTGCAGCGGGAAAAAAATAAATAAATGACAGCAACGCGGGATAGAAGGGTATACTTTTACAAGGTGTAAACAGTTTACACTTTGTAAAAGCAGCCCTAATTTTGCGACGGCAAACTAATACTTACGGAGAAAAACTGAAGCGAAAAAGCTTTGTGGATCTCCGTAAGTGCTAATTTGCATACCCGACGCTGGATTTCGACGAGAAATGCCCCCAGCGGCGGCTGCGGTACTGCATCCTAAGATCCGACAGTGTAAGTCCCTTACACATGTCGGATCTTCTGCCTATCTATGAGAAACTGATTCTGTGGATCAGTTCCATAGATAGAAACAGGGATACGACGGCGTATCAGTAGATATGCCGGCGTATCCCTTTTGTGGATCAGGCCCAATATTTTTTACATTTTGCTATAATAAATATCCCCAAAAAATATATATAAAAAAGTATTTTTTTCCACAGTTTAGGCTGATATGTATTCTTCTACATATTTGTGGTAAAAAAAAAAAATCGCAATAAGCGTATATTTGTTGGTTTGCGCAAAAGGTATTAGCGTCTACAAAATAGGGGATAGATTTATGGAATTTTTTATTATTCATTATTTTTTATTAGTAATGGCGGTGATCTGCAATTTTTATCATGACTGCAACATTGTGGCGGAAAGATCGGACACCTTTGACACTATTTTGGGATCATTGACATTTATACAACGATCAGTGCTATAAAAATGCACCGATTACTGTGTAAATGTCACTGGCAGGGAACTGGTTAAACACTAGAGGGCTATCAAGGGGTTAAATGTGTTCCCTCAGTGTGTTCTAACTGGGAGATCACTAGGAACAGTAGATCCATTTCATGTTGCTAGGCAGAACAGGGAATGCCTTGTTTACATCTCCCCGTTCTGCCTCTCCGTGTCACGATCATGGGCCACCGGCAGACATCGAGTCCACGGGGCATGCGCCCGTGATTTAAAGGGGACGTACAGGTCCGCCCATTTGCACAGCCGTGCTATTCTGGCGACGTATATCGTCGTGCGCTGGAGGGCAAGCCGTTAATAACACTGGACAGACAGCATTTAATAACACCAAAGACAAGGAGAATGTAGTGAATTATATATATATATATGACTAATTGATATAACACTACTTACATTTCCAACCCAGCCAGTATGGCTCTCCTCATAAATGGGCTGTTAAGTAGAAAAAATACATAAAACATGAACAACAAATAAATACACATATACACCATATATACACACACACACACTCACACACACCCCACCCCCTTCAGTCTGCATTCCAGCAAGGACATGTGAACCAGGCCCAGACAAAAAATATAATCGCGGCACACTTTGAATTTGGGCCTGCACCTTTAAATAAGTCAGTGATAGCAGCTGCTTTTGTTGCATAACAGGTTCCCTTTTGTTTCTGCTGTCGGTTGCTGTTGGCACAATACCCATGAGATACATGAAGATGTCATTCAGTCCTCTAACATCAGAACCACCTAAAACTGAACTAACTAAACTGAAGTGATTATAAATAGAACATACCGTCGCACAGTTCCAGGTTGTAGAAGCATTTTCATGGTCACAGATGACAAGAACGGAAACATTTTGGATTCTTTTCATCCACTGAACTGCCAATCTATCATCTGTCACCCAGTTCATTCCACATATGTAATGGTCACTGAAATCATAACAGAGAAGCATTAGAATACGTCACATTGTACTGTTTGACTTTCAATATATTTGCTGTAAATTTGTATGGCTGAGATAGATAGATAGATAGATAGATAGATAGATAGATAGATAGATGCAGTTGACTATTTTCACCAGTAGAGGGTGCACTATAACAGTTTTAACTGTTCCATCTTCTGTTGTACCGTTTGCTATCCCTCCCAGTCACTCTTGGTTCTCTATCAGTATTTAATATTATTTTACACAAACCATCATTGTTTATTAACAATATGTTAAAACCCTACGTTTCAGCTGATTCTTTTAAAATCATCATTAAATTAACAAACAGTGCACATTCAGAGTCAAAAGCCAATTCAGAATGATTGCTATAGCCACTTCAGCCCCGGAAGTATTTGCCCTCTAAGGCTGCGTACACACGATCGGTTAAACCGATGAGAACGGTCTGACGGACCGGTTTCATCGGTCAAAACCGATCGTGTGTGGGCGCCATAGGTTATTTAACCTTTGGTTAAAAAAAAAGCAAACTTGCTTTAAAATTTAACCGATGGATTGCTAACCGATAGGTTAAAACCGATCGTTAGTATGCAAAACCATCAGTTAAAAACCAGCGCAAGCTCAGAATGAAGTCGGCGCATGCTTGGAAGCATTGAACTTCGTTTTTTTCAGCACGTCGTTGTGTTTACGTCACCGCGTTCTGACACGATTGGTTATTTAACCTGTGGCGTGACGGACCATCAGTCAGCTTCATCGGTTAACCTAAGACAACTTTCCTTCAGACCGTTTTCATCGGATGGACTGATCGTGTGTACGAGGCTTTATTGACCAGACTATTTTTTGCGATACGGCACTGCGTCGCTTTAACTGACAATTGCGCAGTCGTGCGACGCTGTACCCAAACAAAATTGATGTGCTTTTTTCCCCACAAATAGAGCTTTATTTTGGTGGTATTTAACCACCTCTGTCTTTTATATTTTTTGCACTATTAACAAAAAAAAGTGTGACAATTTAAAAAAAAAATATATATATATATCTTTTACTTTTTGCTATAGTAAATATCCAAAAAAAAATTATAATAAAAAAAAAATTCTTCATCGTTTAGGCCAATATGTGTTCTTCTCCAAATTTTTGGCAGTGCGATTGACAGAATCAGATTGCTTAGGTGTGAACCCAAATGCGATCTGACTCCAGTGTTCGAAAGAAAAATGATCCTGCACTTTTTTGTGCGGATTTGGTGGGATTTGAGCCATACAGATGTATGGCTCAAATCGCACCGTACAGACATTGCCTGTAAGTTGAATAGGAATGCGGTGTGATTCTTATCTGAATAACACGTGGTGTCCCGCACCACTTATATGTGAACCCAACCTTAAAATTGCATTCTGCTCCAGGGTAGTGAACAAAACAAAGATGCCAAGCTTGAACAGGTTTCTATAAATAACAGGTTTCTATAAATAAATAACATAGGATAATAATAATTAATAATAATAATATTAATAATTGTACTATGAACACTCTTACCCAGATCGAATTTCCGGTGGTGCAAGAATTTCCTTAAACACTAGGCTTGTGAGGGATTCTGTGTTTACGGAAACCAGTCTCACTGTGGGGTTTTTCGCTCCTGACTTGGGGAAAAAGTATAATTAAATATAAATGCAATCAGAGTTTGTAGGATTAATTTATTTTAATTATTTTAAGGCATATAACAATGGCTGTACAGTGGTATGCAGTCTGATGTCTCACAACATGATGCATTTTCTTTTGGTGCCACTTATTCCACTCAAATTGGCATTTATTGTGTTGGCAATTATGGGTGAAATCACAGGATTTCGTATTTCTCTGAGGGACTCCAGTAACAAAGGTTCTCTGTAAAAGATTTGGGTTCCAGCCCCTCCTATATAAGGCCATAATGGAGGTGTCACTTTGCTGCCATTGGACTCCCCAGTTATTTGCTTAATGTATTTTTCCAGTGATGCAATGATAGTGAATAGGCTGCAGTACAACAATGCAGGACCCAAGAAAATCTTTAGATGCCCTTCCTGGTATTTCAGAGTGTATTTAACATAAATTCGCAGCACTGTGGCACCCTCTTACCTCCCACACATTCCTATTGGCCAGAGAAAATTACCATCGTGGTACTAGACCAGCAGCATAGGCGTGCACACAGGGTGTGCCGGTTGTGCCAAGGCACACCCTAATCATCCAGTGCAGACCAGATTCCCCCTACTGCCCTGGCTCCTCCCTCCTTCCCTCTGCAGTACTACCGGCCTCCCTCCTTTCCGCTGCTGCCGGCTGTTGCTGCGGGGATGTTTTAGAATGAGTGAGGGAAGGAGCTGGTAAATATGTATTTATCAGCCCCTTCCCTTTCTGAATGAACATGGTGAGTGATCGGTAGTGTGTGTTTGAGCTTTGAGGTGCACACCCGAATGCAATAGGCTGCGCACACCTATGGCCAGCAGGAAGTTCAGTAGGTTAAAGGTTGCAGCAAGCTTTCATCACTACCGGAAGTGTTGAAATTTGGAATGTTCCAAGGCGGAAGAATTGGGACACCAAAATTACTGGATAAAGAAATGCAAGATGTCTGAAATGTAGTGTTTTGACCTGATCTAACCTCTTCTTCTCGGGTCCCCTGCTGGTGCTCCAGGCTCCGGCTTGCAATGGGGGCACCCGAGCAGGCACACTCCCGAGCCATTGCTCTGCATGTCTATTCAGACACGGAGCCACGGCTCAGTCCCACCCCCTCTCTCTCCTCATTGTCTCTGTTTTTGTCTCAGCAAATGATGGAGAGTCCCCAGAGAGCAGAAGCTCTTGTGCACATTACTTGAGTAATGCCGTGTACACACAATTGTTTGACTTTTTTGCATCGTGTAAAAAATAGAACATGTTTAAAATTTTTCAGATTGACACTTTTGACGCCATTTTGGGATCAGTGCTATAAAAATTCACTGATTACTGTAAAAATTACACTGGCATTGAAGGGGTTAACCAGTAGGGGGCGCTGAAGGGGTTACGTGTGTTCTAGGGAGTGCTTCTAACTGTAGGAGGGATGGGCTGTGTGTGACATGACACTGATTACCGCTCCTGATTACAGGAAGCTGTGATCAGTCACTAGGCAGAATGGGGAAATGCTTGTTTACATCAGTATTTCCCCGTTCTTTCTCTCAACGTATATAGTCGTGCGCTGGTCGGCAAGTGGTTAAACTCACTCGGTGCCTTATCTGCATTAAATTAGCCTCAGAACCTGTGTAATTCACATGTGTTTGGGATTAAAAGGATGAGGTGGCAACCCTAGCGCAAGGAAGCATTGGTGGGGGTTGGGGTCCTCTTGCACACAGAAGGTTTTTACCTTCATGCATTCTAAAAACCTACATCTTTAGAGCCATTTGAATGCCAATGTGTCACACTGCCACACTATAATCTGGTCAAATCAGTTTGGAGGAAATGTGAATTCTGGTGGAGATATCTCAGCAGTAGGGTGACCACATTTCCAAACTACCATTCAGAGACACCCCCCTTCCCAAAAATCAGCTTGTGCTGTAACGAATCACAGCACAGTGATTGGACACAAGAGGCAGGATTTATGATTTCTCCAATCACAAGCAGGGGGCGGGATTGTGCTCCTCCAGGCATTCCTGGCCAAGACAAGTACTGTCAGTGAGTAAAGTGGTGATGTGGCAGCCTTTTTTGGGGGCATCAGATTTTGCCTAGGGGTGGCTGTGTCAGTTTCATTCCGGGACACTGTATTGTCCTGGAATGAATGTGCCCGGGACAGACCTGCAAAATGTGGGACTGTCCCGGGCAATCCAGGACACGTGGTCAGTGGTCACCCTACTCAGCAGTGGTTGATTGGTCACAGTTGACATTTAGGAACACTTATGTCAAAAACTCATAAGCTCTCCTTTGCTTTTTTTTTTTTTCATTTTCACTAAACAGTATATCTAGCAGTAGTTAGTCACATATAACTGGACTTGTTCCATAATGGTAAAGACATTTCATAGGTTGTCCAAGCCACTTTTCCAGTTCTAATGCATGTCAGGAAAATAGTTCTGTGTTTATACCCACACAGGTAGCACCAACACTGTGATCCAGTCAGCATATGAAAGGCAGCTATCATATCAAGATGTTGGTACAACCTGTGTGAATATAAAGTCTGGGGTATTTTTCTGACACTGGTTAGAAATGAAGAAGAGGCATGGACAACCCACAAAATGTTTTCAACATTACAGAACAAGCACGGTTAAATGTGATAAACTACTCCAGACTAGGGATGAGCCGAACACCCCCCCCCCCCCCGTTCGGTTCGCACCAGAACCTGCAAACAGACCAGTGTGAACTTTAGAACCCTATTAAAGTCTATGGGACTCGAACGTTTGAAATCTAAAGTGCTAATTTTAAAGGCTAATATGCAAGTTATTGTCCTAAAAAGTGTTTGGGGAACCGGGTCCTGCCCCCTGGGGACATGTATCAGTGCAAAAAAAAGTTTTAAAACTGCATTTTTTTTCAGGAGCAGTGATTTTGAGGGCCCTTTCACACGGGCGGATCAGTAATGATCCGCTCCGTGTGTCCTCAAAAGCTCAGCGGGGATCCTCCGTAAAATCCCCACTGAGCTGGCAGCTGACAGGGCGGTCCCCGCACACTGTGCAGGGACCGCCCTGTCTTTCCTCCGCTCTCCCCTATGGGGGATCGGATGAACACGGACCGTATGTCCGTGTTCATCTGATCCGATCCAGCAGACGGAAGAAAAATAGGGTTTTCTTCCGTTCGCAAATGCGGATCTTTGCGGAGGCGGACAATTACGGGTGTCAGCGGATGGTCATCCGCTGACACCCGTAATCACATAGGGACCTATGTATGTCCCGTTTTCATCCGCAAATGGACGGATGAAAATGCGGACATACGGTCGGTACGTGTGAAACGGCCCTTAATGACTTTTTATCCTTCAAAAATGACACTTTGTGCAGAGACAGTTCTAAGCATGGGAAACCATCGCTGCTTTACAGGCATAATATACCCCCCCAGGTATGAAATTTAAAGGGATATTTCACTTTTATTGTTTCACTTTAAGCATTATTAAAATCGCTGCTCCCGAAAAAAACTGCCTTTTTTTAAAAAACTTTTTTTGCATTAATACATGTCCCCTGGGGCAGCACCCAGGTCCCCAAACACTTTTTATGACAATAACTTGCATATAAGCCTTTAAAATTAGCACTTTAGATTTCTCCCATAGACTTTTCCAGGGTGTTTTGTGGCTTTCCGAATCTGCCGCGAACACCCCAAATAGTTCGCTGTTCGGCGAACAGGCAATGTTCGAGTCGAACATGAGTTCGACTCAAACTCGAAGCTCATCCCTACTCCAGACATACGTTTTAAAGACCAAGTCTAGCTGAATGTGAACATCTACTACCAGATACAGCATGACCAGGATAATTGAGAACTGTCACAGATAAATTTCAAGTTGACAGTTTTCAATAATTAACCATCACACTGTTCGTTGCTGTGATCCCAGCTATTTAGTGATCTAGCAAGGATAATAGGACGTCCGGTGTTTTCATTTACTGAGCTACATAGTCCTTTCTACTTACTCCTAATGTATATATGCTTATAAAAGTTGGCCATGAAGACTTGATGAAATTAGTAAAATAAAAATGCCAATAAAGTGTCTTTATTTACATGCCCTGAGCTAGTTCAAGAGCTGTTGCAGAAATTGCACAACATATGGCGTCTCTGCTGCTGCAGGGGATTCTGGGTAGTGACACGTCTTGCCTATTTGCCTCCAAGCACACGGTATAGATGCCTTAAACATATGTCGGATGTTTTAGCACTCCTTTTCAAGAGTAATAGAGGAGGCGTGTGCCAACATTCCCTGGCAGAATATCTTGGCTTGCCATCATCGATCTAACCGTTCTTTCCTGGCTACCACAGTGTGAAAATGTATGTGTTTTTAAATGATAAATATGTGACTGTGAGTTTAAAAAGATATCCCCCATAAATACAATTTAAAGGAAATATACTGTGGTTTGTACATATTATCTTTCCTTATTTACTATGGTCAGGACTTCATTTAATTTAAATTTCTAGATTCAGTCAAGTAAATATGAAAAAATTCATATTAATATTGTGCAGTCTTCTATGCAGCCAGCAGATGGAGCTCTAATTCCCTTTTTATTTTTTATATCTATTTAGCGATTTTAGCGTTCACAAATAATAATAAAAAAAATAACACAATAGTTTCAAAACTGTTAACTTACGAAAAAAAAATATATTGACCCAAAACATTGCAGTTCCAGTTAAATAAGCTTTCTACATTGTGTCACCATGGAATAGATATCAGTGACTCAAACATTACTGAACAACTGGAACAAGCATGACAGTCAGATAACAAGTAACCCCAAATCCTGACATACCTTAGGATATGGAATATGAACTGTCTGTGGATAATGCTCTGAATCCTCTCCATAGAATGAATATTCTATTATTGGCACTTCTGTATCATTAAACTCTACATATGTCAAAAATGTTGCATTTGGTGACCACCATAAAGCATAATTAGTGCTAAACATTTCCTCTGCAAAAAGAAAAGAAAAAGATATAAATTTGTTGCAAAGCAATAGTTACATTCTTCTGTTTTTTATGCCTTTCCTTCCCTCATTTTAAACAGTTAAACATGCAGGGCCAGATCCACAAAGAACTTACGCTGGCGTATCTATTGATACGCTGCGTAAGTTCTACGATGCCCCGTCGTATCTTTATCAAGATACGACTGAATGTGGGCTAGATCCGACTGACGTATGTCTTAGTACGCCATCGGATCTTAGGTGCATATTTACGCTGGTCGCTAGGTTCGCTTCCGTTGATTTCCGCGTAGAGTATGCAAATTAGCTAAATATGCCGATTCTCAAACGTACGTCCGCCCGGCGCATTTTTTTACGTCGTTTACGTAAGGCTTTTTTCAGCGTAACGTTACCCCTGCCTCATGAGGCGTACCCAATGTTAAGTTTGGACGTCGGGACAGCGTAGAATTTTCCATCGTTTGCGTAAAACGTGTTTTTTAGCACTTATCTGCGTTTTGCGTTTTTTTTTGTAAAAAAACGTCACTTTGAATGTGATTTTCGGGCGTTCAGAAAAAAGCACATAAACTCCTCGGCTCCACTGCTCATTAAAGCTGAATAGGCTAACATAGAGGGGAGTTTATGTGCTTTTAAAAAAATGCCCAAACTCCAATAAACTGCAGTTTATCAGCTCCAGTGTGCATGGATGGAGCCTTAGGCCCCTTTCACACTGACGCGTTTTTCTGGCTATACCGCCTGAAAAAATCATGCCCTGCAGTTTTCAATGTGAAAGCCCAAAGGCTTTCACATTGAAGCGGTGCGCTAGCAGGACCGCTCCAAAAGTCGTGCTAGCCGCATCTTTGGAGCTGGATAGGAGCGGGGTGTTTACCGCTCCTATACAGCTCCTTCCCATTGAAATTAATGGGAAACCGCAGAGGCGAATAGCCGGCGGTATTAACCCTTTTTCGGCCGCTAGCGGGGGTTAAAACCGCACCGCTAGCGGCTGAATATCGCAATGCTATACCGACACCGCACCTCCGCTGCCCCATGTGAAAGGGGCCTTAGTATTAAGTGAATTGTTTTGCTACGGATCTGAAATCAAATATGCAGGGAATGAAAAATTAGAAAATTTGTGATTCTACTGATTCTGTCACTAATTGCACTTCTTTTATATCTAAATGTATCTGTACACTCAGTTT
This sequence comes from Rana temporaria, assembly GCF_905171775.1. Lineage (NCBI taxonomy): Eukaryota > Metazoa > Chordata > Amphibia > Anura > Ranidae > Rana > Rana temporaria. The sequence continues at coordinate 178,009,094 of NC_053494.1, read as the reverse complement.
TCGTTGCCATCAGTCCCCTGTATGTATCATGACTGCTTTACCCTGAGGATTGACTCCCATTCTCTAAACGTTCAAAAATGTGTTTAACCACTTCAGCCCTGGAAGATTTACCGCCTTAATGACCAGGCCATTTTTTGCAAAACGGCACTGCGTTATTTAACTGACAATGTGACGCTGTACCCAAATAAAATGTCCTTTTTTTCCCCACAAATTGATTTCTTTTGATCACCTCTGCTGTTTTTTTTGCGCATAAACAAGAAAAGAGCGTCAATTTCTTCATCTATTTAGGCCAATATGTATTCAGCTACATATTTGTTGGTAAAAAAGAAAAAATCCAAATAAGCGTATATTGATTGGTTTGCACAAAGGTTAATGCCAGCCATGTTCTCCAATGTCCCGCTGTATTTTGGAACATAGTCAACCTCTCTCTTGCTCATTTCCAAGATGGACCAGGGAATATGTATTATGAACTATGGGATATACTGTATAGAGCAGTGCACATGACTGAAACTAATGTGCACTGCTCGTTCCAAACAAACAGAAGTGAAGGGGAGAGCTTTGGCTGCTCATGGCGGATGTTACAAGGCGGCAGAAAAACACATTAAAGCCCTGTACACACGGTCAGAATTCCTGACAGAAAAAGTCAGATGGTAGCTCTTGGTGGGGAATCCTGACAGAAATAGATTGAGAGCATGTTCTCAATTTTCCTGTCGGAATTTCCGACGGACTTTTCCCGATCGGAAATCCTGCTCGTGTGTACGGGGCTTAAGAAACAATTACATGAAAAACAGATTACAGGGCCATTAGGTAGTGGATATATATGGATTATAGGGATATTGTATAGTGTCACTTTAAAATACACTTTAAAGTTGATCTAGTATCAACATTTTTATTATGTGTCCCTAAGGGACGAAGTACTGTACATGAAGTAATTTTCCCCATGTTTCTACAGTGCCTTGAAAAAGTATTCATACCTCTTGAAATGTTCCACATTTTCTCATGTTACCACCAAAAACATAAATGTATTTTATTGGGATTTTATGCGATAGACCAACACAAAGTGTCACATAATTGTGAAGTGGAAGGAAAATGATAAATGATTTTTCAAATTTTGTACAAATAAATATGTGAAAAGTGTGGCGTGCATTTGTATTCAGCCCCCCAAAGTCTTTTTGGGGATGTCTCTACCAGATTTGAACATCTAGAGAGTGAACATCTTGCCCATTCTGCTTTGCTAAATATCTCAAGCTCTGTCGGATTGGATGGAGAGCGTCTGTGAACAGCAATTTTCAAGTCTTGCCACAGATTCTCAGTTGGATTTAGGTCTGGACTTTGACTGGGCCATTCTAACACATGAATATGCTTTTATCTAAACCATTGTATTGTAGCTCTGGCTGTATGTTTAGGGTCCTTGTCCTGCTGGAAGGTGAACCCCAGCCCTTGTTCTTAAAAGAGAAGTATGGGTTTCCAGGTTATTGCTATTCATACTTACCTCGGTGGATGGAGCATCAGACCAATGCTCCATCTGTCCTCCACCGTCTGTGCACTAAGAACCGAGCCAGCCTCTTTCCTCTCTGCTTCTCCACGCTCATTGGAGAGCTGAGCAGTGGAGGGGTGGGGATAGGCGGTCTCAGATTTTCAGCGGGTCACTGAGATGCTGAGACTGCCATCAATAAGGGCAGCTGGCGGATCCCGACTTGGGAAGTCGTGATGACGCACTTATAGCAGTGATGTCAGCAGAAAGTGAACTTCAGACTGCTCTCTGCTGAAAATGGGTCACAGGAGTGCAAAACCAGTTGCACTCCTGTGACCCAGAGGAGAAGTCCAGCCTAAAAAGCCTATGCTGGACTTCTCCTTTAGAGCGGAGTTCCACCCAAAAATGAAACTTCCGCTTTAAGTGTTGTTGACCCCTTGACATGCCACTTTTGGCATGCCATTTTTTTGGGGGAGGAGCGGGTACCCTGTTTTTGGAGGCACCCAGCTCCCACTTCCTTCCCTGGTTCTGCGGCACCGGAAGGAATCTTCCCATCAACTGTAACCAGCTTCCCTGTCCCTGCTGAAGAAAAGCATCCTCACAACATGATGCTGCCACCACCATGTTTCACTTTTAGGCCAAAAAGTTAAATTTTGGTCTCCTCTGACTAGAGCACCTTCTTCTACATGTTTGCTGTGTCTCCGACATGGCTTCTTGCAAACTGCAAATGTGACTTCTTATGGCTTTCTTTCAAAAGCGGATTTCTTCTTGCCACTCTTCCATAAAGGTCAGCTTTGTGGGGGGCACGACTAATAGTTGTCCTGTGGACAGATTCTCCAACCTGAGCTGTGGATCTCTGCAGCTCCTCCAGAGTTACCATGGGCCTCTTGGCTGCTTCTCTGATGAATGCTCTCCTTGCCCGACCTGTAAGTTTAGGTGGACGGCCATGTCTTGGTAGGTTTGCAGTTGTGCCATACGGTTTCCATTTTCCGATGATGGATTGAACAGTGCTCCATGAGATGTTCAAAGCTTGGGATATTTTTTTATAACCTAACCCTGCTTTAAACTTCTCCACAACTTTATCCCTGATCTGTCTGTTGTGTTACGTGGCCTTCATGATGCTGTTTGTTCACTAAGGTTGTCTAACAATCCTCTGAGGGGTTTACAGAACAGCTGTATTTTTACAGAGATTAAATTACACACAGGTGAACTCTATTTCACAATTAGGTGACTTCTGAAAGCAATTGGTTACATGACTTTTTCAAGGCACTGTATCTGCTTGCTAATCCTAGTTATAAGGTCCAACAGGAATGCAGAGGAAGTAGTGATGTGTTAGGCTTTTTTTTTTTTTTTTTATTGTTGTTTGCGTATAAAAAGATACAAAAAGTGTTACACCATCGTACATAATATAAACAATACACAACCATACATTTTTCCCTATTTTCCCCCTATCTTATCCTACACTCGTTCTTTATAACATTGTGAATACATAAAAGACCACTTGATTCTGAACTGTCATACCTCGCCTCCCCGCCCCCACCCCGCACACCCTCGTCCACCCTCCCACCCTCCCATCACACCGTGGGCCGGTTTTTGAAGTTAATATACTTTGTTAAATGCGTCTTCCCCATAAAGGAATGCCCGATAGTGGGTTAAGATATTTATTGAATTTGAATGGCGACTGTCCTCTTTTTATATAGAACATCCTGTTTCGTCTAGCCAGGGTTTCCACATCATCACAAACTTACTATAATTGCCCTGTCCAGTAAGTGTCACTCGCTCACTCCAAATCATTGTGTTAATAGTTTCAACCCAAGATTTGACAGTGGGTGGCATCTGGGCCTGCCACCTCAACGCAATTAACTTCCTTGCCTGGAAGAGGCATCTCAGTACCACTTCAAGGGAGCTGGCTGGCACTCTATTTTCCTCTATACTGCCTAACAAGCATATCTTAGCCTCAGCTTCTAACTTAGTTTTAAAAGTTGTATTTATTATGGTAACCACCTCCTCCCTGTATCTAAATAGCTTTGGGCATTTCCATATCATGTGGATAAGATTGCCTGTCGCTCTGCACCTGGTACTTCTCCACCCGAGATTGAACATTCTCCTGGGGGTATAGTATACTCCAGGGATATGCAATTAGCGGACCTCCAGATGTTGCAAAACTACAAGTCCCATCATGCCTCTGCCTCTGGGTGTCATTCTTGTGGCTGTCAGAGTCTTGCTATGCCTCATGGGACTTGTAGTTCTGCAACAGCTGGAGGTCCGCTAATTGCCTATCCCTGGTATACTCTATGCAAGAGGAACAAGTGTGATACTTTCTGAGATGGGGAGATCGAAACCAATACCCCCCTCCTCAAGATCGCACTCCACTGTTCCGTGGTCATTTGACCTAAGTCTTTCTCCCATCCTGTCCTGCTCTTAATGGGTGTGTTAGGCTTTGCATTCCTCTTGCCATTGCTTGTCTCAGGAACATGTTCAAAGCCAAGACAAACTATAGCTAGGAATCAGCTGTCTCCCTTATAGCTGTTGTTGGATTGACCATGTCAGGAGGGAAGGTGGGCAGGCTGGACCTCATAACCGGGGGTTAGAAAGCACTTAGAAACATGGGGCAAAGTACTAATTGTATATTTTTTTACATATATTGGTCTAATCTTTGAGGGGGATGTCTAAAGCTTCCAACAACTTTCATGTATTTACATCTGGAGTTCTTTAAAACACAGAATCATGATTACCTTCATACACCCAATCTGGTATGCCATTTAAGATCTTGTTGTGCTCTCCATTGGTGGTAATTTGGACACTCCCCTCCTCTGGAGCATTCCTTATGTAAATGTTGTTTTCCAAAACATATACCTAGGATTGTGAAAGATACATAACCAACTTACAAGGCTGTTGTAATAATGTAGCAATTTGTGTTCTGCATGAAAAAAGATGTTTGACAGAACTTTTCAAAATCTACCAATTTGTTCTATTTTTAGTTCTTAGTGACCCTTGCCAATCTCCCCTATGCTACTTTTTGCAAATAAGTAAATAAGTAATTAAATAATAAGTAATTTTTCTTCTTAACTAATATGCGCTGATAAAGGGCTGCACTGATGGGCACTAATTGGTTGCACTGATGAGGAGGAACTCACACGCTGCACTGATGGGCACTGATGCAGTGGCACTGATAAGCTGCACCGATGAGGCAAAACTGATGGGCACTGATATCCTGCACTGATGTCACTGATGGGCTGCACTGTTAATCAGGGCAAATGTGTAAATGTCCCCTGTCACAGGATGGACAGTTAGGGGATGATTTACTAAAGGCAAATAGACTGTGCACTTTGCAAAATGCAGTTGCACTCTACAAGTGCAGTTGCTCCAGAGCTTAGTAAATGAGGAAAAGCTTCACTTCGTAAAGAATATCAAATCACATGCAAGGAATTAAAAAAAAAAACACAGCATTTACCGTATGCTTGCTTGCACATGATTGTTTAAATGTGACGAGCTGTGATTGGACACAGCTGATCACATTGGCCCTTAACCTCGAAATGTGGATCACAGAGCATGCCCGATGCGGACCGGAAGGGCGTAACAGGGGGGAGGGTTTTGGAAGGATGTCAATAGACGCCCTTCCAAAACTAGACGACTGCGCTGTAGCCATCATTTGGCTATAGTGTGATCGTAAAATGGTTAAATGTATTCCCTTGAAAGTGTTTGTTATATCTGTTTGATAAGTGCAAAAAAGTTACCTGATCTGGCCAAAATTCTTGGGAATGGATAATTTCCTTTATCTGCTTGTGCTAGACTTTTATCAGTTAAAACTGTTCTCTCTATGGACTATAGAACACATTCCCCAATGTTATATAGAGGAAGAGACAGGCAGGTAATCTGTGGTCCTAAAATACTTCCTGTTTAATAGTGACAACACTGTTCCTAAAAGAATCAGTGTAGTGATTGTTGTCACCCTAGAACAGGAAGTATGTTAGTGGCAGAATCATGAAATGAAAATAAAGAAAACATGCCTCAAAAAAGAAACAAATGCTGTTATTACATCTAAGGATTGGTAAGCTGCAATATAGATCATGTTTCTTCTTGGGTTTAGATAATCTTTGAATCTTCGTACACACGACCGAGTTTCTCGGCAAAAAACAACAAGAAACTTGCTGGTTTTTTTTTTTTTTGCCGAAGAAACCGGTCGTGTGTACACTTTTCGACGAGGAAACTGTCGAGGATCTCGTCAAGCCAAAAAGAGAGCTTGTCTTCCTTTTCCTCTACGGCAATGGAGAAATTTGGCTCGTCGAGATCCTCGACAGCCTAACAAGGAACTCGACGAGCAAAACAATGTGTTTCGCCCGTTGAGTTTCTCGGTCGTGTGTACGAGGCCTAAGAGGACATATACATATGTTGGGGCAAATAGAATGACAGAGCAGCTCACAAACATACTAGGTTGGCTTAGCCAAGCTTGCAATGTAGACTCTATGAGCCAGGTTAAGGACAGGGGAGGGGAGAAAAGGGAACAGGGATGACTTATCACAGTAGTTATTGGACTTGCCCAACTGATCATAATCCCTTATAGACTGGTGAGCTACGACATCAAACACAGAGAATTTTCAATTGGTTGAGAAATCTCCTTGAGAACCTAAGAATTTGCACAGTCATCATGAGTTAGCCCTGTAATGTGTCTACTATTGTATTTCCTATGATCGTCAATTGCATTATGGCCACTGGAGTTGACAATTATAGGGAATAGATATATTAGACACAGTACAGGGAGAAGTGATGATGGCTGTGCAAATACTTAGATTTTTTTTTTCTATAACTAGACCCATAAGTGATTTTTTACCCAACTGAAAATTGTTGCATTTTTTTTTCATAATGCGTCGACTTGATTCTGAGCATGCGTGGATTTTTGACCGATGGATTTCCCCACAGACGATCGTTTTTTTCTATCGGTTTTTTAACCATACGAAAATTTTAAAACAGGTTCTATTTTTCTTTCATTGATGGGAAAAAAACTGATGGGGCCCACACACGATCGGTTCGTCCGATGAAAACGGTCCATCGGTCCGTTTTCATCAGACGAACCGATCGTGTGTACCGGGCATAAGAGTATGAAACAGCTCTACTGCATAAGTGTGCTTGAACTCTACATCTATACTCTTTTAGCCTTTGAACCCGGTTAGTACATTAGACTCTCAATAAAAGCTTAGTTACATAGCTGGCCTCAGACAAGTGAGTTCATGTGCAGAACAAGTAACTGGGGAATGGACTTACTAGTTTATGGCCAACAGGAGACCATGTAATATATTGAATATTTTGAGGTAGTTCAGCGATAAGAGATCTAGGAAAGAAAACAGGAAGGTGCTGGTTGAGTGATGACGTTCTGAATATGGAATATGCCCTACCAAGCAATCTTTGTAAGTGACGGTGAAAGCCCATTTTTCAAAACGTTAATGAGATGTCACACATGTAATCACAGCAATTAACACTTTATGGCCTCTTGTTTGTGGCTTTATGACATGGGGTGATTATCATCTGTTACTCCTGTACATTTTTATGGAAATCTTGATAATAAAATGAGAAAAAGGACAGATCATGTTAGAAACAGATACAAATTATTTAAAGAAACAAATTCAGGGTAAAAAAAATAACCCTTTAATTTAGATTTTGCCACAGGGGGAAACTACCTTACCCCCATATTGATGAAGACAAGGAGGGTTATTTATGAAAGGCAAATCCACTTTGCACTACAAGTGCACCTGGAAGTGAAGTCACTGTAAATCTGAGGGGTAGATCTGAAATGAGGGGAAGCTCTGCTGACTTTATCATCCAATCGTGTGCAAGCTAAAATGCTGTTTTTTCTTTTCCTTGCATGTCTCCCTCGGATCTACAGTGACTGCATCACTAGAGCCTTCAGGGACATCCCATTCCCAAATTATTTTACTATACAGTACATGCGTAATTTAAGAGCCTCATAGTTGCATGCAACTCATCTGTTGGGGGGGAACAAATACATTTCCCCCGGAGATTTTTTTTTTTTAACAAATGAATGTAATGTTGTATGGTGAATGCAAGGACTGAGGAGGATGGCAAAATATGTTTCATGTAGCACATGTGTACTATTATAATATTGTGTGAAGAGGTGCAACATCATTGGAAGGCTGGCATAGGGATCAAGAAAGTAGAAACAGTTTTTTAAATTGTGCTACATGCAGACCAGGGACAGTAAAAAGAGCCCACATATAACCAGGAAGTCACACATATATAAGTCTATTACTTAGTAGACATAGGCCAAACACCCCCTTTCTAACCTGAACAACAAACACCATTGAAATCTACGGGAGCCAAACAGGAAAAATCAAAAGAGCTCATTTTGAAGGTTTATATGCAAGTAATTGGCCATAAAAGGGGTATGGGAGTTCGGGTACTGCCCTGGGGGACAATGTTATTTTTTTTTAAAACAATTGTTTTTTCAGGAGCAGCGATTTTAATTATGCTTAAAGTGCAGTAATAAAAATCAAAAATTCCTTTAAATATAGTGCCTGGGGGGTCCCCTTAGTCTGCCTGTAAAGTGGTGCATTGTAGCATATATAGATCACGCTGTAGCAAAACTGAAATTTCTAAAGAAAAAAAAAAAAGTGGCGTCCCCCCCAGTCCATACCAGGCCCTTTGGGTCTGGTATGTATCTTAAGGGGAACCCAAAGCTTTGCTTCTTTTTTTGTTGGTAGTTTTAAAAGGAGGAACACTTTTTAAATGGATGTTCTATTGCCTGGTCAAGCAGCTATAAAACAGTTATAAATACATATGCTGTAGACAAGTAATAAAAAAATGTTTTACAAACAGCTAAACAGATTAATAAAAAAACTGGAGTACTTACTGAGATTCTACATTAATTATTCTGTATGAAGCTGTATTCGAGTGTCTCCATAACTGTTAGCAGAAATAAAATGACATAAACACACAAAACTAAGAATAATAGCCAGAAAGTGTACATTATGTTCCAGCTAGAATGCCATTACATTTTTCATATGTGAGATCTTAGATTCATGGCTAATTTTTTATCACACTAGCGGATTGCTTTAGTACCAAATCCTGAACCTTAAATGTAGTCAATGACAATTCAATTGATAAATTTGAAACCTATACTGTACATTCATTTGGCTGACCAATAGAAAGAAACAAAATAATGTCAGCCAGTCAGAAAAGGAGACTTTCTAAGCTTAAAGAGGTTGTAAAGGTTTGTTTTTTATGTTCTAAATAGGTTCCTTTAACCACTTGCTTACTGGGCACATATACCCCCCTCCTGACCAGGTGAAATTTTAGCTTCCGGCACTGCGTCGCTTTAACTGACAATTGCGCGGTCGTGCGAAGTGGCTTCCAAACAAAATTGACATCCTTTTTTCCCCACAAATAGAGCTTTCTTTTGGTGGTATTTGATCACCTCTGCGTTTTTTATTTTTTGCGCTATAAACAAAAAAAGAGCGACAATTTAAAAAAATATATATATTTTTTTACTTGTTGCTATAATAAATAGCCCAATTTTTTTAAATTTTTGTTTTTTCTCAGTCTAGGCCGATATGTATTCTACATGTTTTTGGAAAAAAAAAAATCGCAATAAGCGACTGGTTTGCGCAAAAGTTATAGCGCCTACAAAATAGGGGACAACATTTTTATTTTTATAATTTTTTTTTACTAGTAATGGCAGCGATCTGCGATTTTTATTGGGACTGAGACATTATGGCGGACACATCGGACACTTTTGACACATTTTTGGCACCATTCACATTTATACTGCGATCAGTGCTATAAATATGCACTAATTACTGTATAAATGTGACTGGCATTGAAGGGGTTAACACTAGGGGGTGAGGGAGGGGTTAAATGTGTACCCAGCATAGTGTTCCAACTGTGTGTGGGGGGGGGACTGACTGGGGGAGGTGACCGATCTGTGTCCCTATGTACAAGGGACACAGATCGGTCTCCTATCTCACTGACAGGACATGGATCTGTGTGTTTACACACACAGATCCATGTCTTTCTCTCTGTAACCGCGGGTGCCTGGTGGACATCGCGGCCGCCAGGCACGCGCATCGGCATCTCAGTGATGCGGCCCCCCAGTGGCCAGGAGGAGCCGATTACGTAAAAAGTAAGAAGTAGAGCCACCCTGCGGCCGAACAAAGTCGTACGGCCATCGGGAAGTGGTTAAGCTAGTGCATTGTTGGTTCACTTACCTTTTCCTTTGATTTCCCTTCTAAATGTTTTTTTTTTCTTTGTTTTCTTTGTCTGAATTTCTCACTTTGTGTTCCTCCTCAGTAAGGTGTTCAATAAGCTGTTATAAATGACTTTCCACCGCTCAGATGATGGTGGAAAGCTTACTGAGGAGAAACAGGAAGTGAGAAATTCAAACAAAGAAGACAAAAATTTAGAAGGGAAATCGAGGGAAAAGGTAAGTTAACCAACAATGCACTAGCTATAAGGAACCTATTTAGAAAATAAAAGATGAACCTTTACAACCCCTTTAACCCCTGCTTACCGTCCAACTTGGTTTAGGCAGAGGGGCGGGATGGCCTACTCAATCACATGATCATTGTATTGGCTCTGACAGTAATTCCATAATCGGGTGTCCATCCTGCTGGATCCCAATCATACCTAGAGACCAGTATCAGCCCATGACAGCTACCTCAATTTGTTGGGAGCGTGCAGTAAGCAGGCTCCCAACAGAGAAACCTCAACCTTGGACAGATATATGTAAGATGTGGGCATTAAGGTCCATTCATTACATATTAGTTTTGTGGTCGGCAAGTGATTATTCCAAGCCTTGTAAGCTTTATGTCTGCACTATATAAATAGGCTATGTATTGAAAGCTTGATTCCAGACTATGTAGTGTTTCACATTTTCAGGGTTTGCCTGGAACGTATAAACCAAGGGTCGGAACAAGGAATGGAGAAGGCGGGCAGGAGAGACAGCCAACCTGGGCGCAACGCAAAGGGGGGGGGGTGCTGCTTGGGAAGTACACCAGTGCATACATGTTCCAGTTTGATGGTGGCAACTAGTGAGCTGTGTCCATCCCATTGTTTGCTGCCTGCTGTAACAGATTCTGCTTACACACAACGCTCCAACATGACCACACTCACCCGAACCACCCATAGCTGACATGAAAAACACACCATGCATGAGAAACCGCCCACCCCCAGCTGCTAGAAGGCAAGTAAATGGCTACACATATACAGCAGTGATGGAACTACCAGGGTTGCAAAGGTTGCCCTGAAGTTCTGCCATTGTGCTGCAGAACATGTGAAAGGGTCCTGCTGTGGAACCGTAATAAAGGGTCCCGTGATGGGAGTAAAGGGCCTCAGGATCAGTCCTTAACGGTTCTTGCACTGGGACCATGAAGGTTCTAGTTACACCTCTGATACAGTGTACCCTCCATGCCAACTATGGGCAACTGGAACACAGGGAATAGGAAATTATGTTGAATGGGTGTGCCAGAGCAGGCAGGGTGATCTGTCCATCTATACCTTGCATTAGCATTAGAAGAGGGTGGCACAGTTCCACATTTTAGCCCTGGGCGCTGGATGACCCTCCTGGCACTGCATATTCTATGTTCCATGAGACCACAAGTGAAACACATGGCCATATTACCTTCGCATAGCTGTACTGCAGTAGGGCATATTTCTTGTCTGGAGACAGGTCATAGTAAGATCCATTGTTGTTATTCTGAGAAGAGAAGAAATGAAACAACGTGTTAAAGGAACATCAACGACATCTAAATATAACAGTAGACTGGGCAAAGAAAGAAATTCAGTATACATATGTATTATGTAATATTTTTTTATCTCATGAGAATAATCATACCAAAATTTCAATTTACAAAATCACATTTTGGATTGCTGTGACATTTTTTTTTTTACCCGCTCCTACTTCAGCTCCGATCACCTACTCAAGTTTACCCCCCCCCCCCCCGCCTCAAACCTCCTAGGACATGTCACAGGTTCCAGGGGGCTGTAGGTCCATTGAGAAAGCAAAACATGCTTGTGCATGCACAGTGGGAAGTCGGCTGCACCTGGAAGTCACATCTGGCTTCCCACATCCAAGATGGTGGCATCGGGGACCTGAAGACCGGCAAACCACCAGCCTAGGTGAGGACAGCGCTGGATCCCTGGGCTAGTAAGTGCATGTTTAATAAAAGTCAGCAGCTACAGAAATTGAAGTGTCTGGCTTTTATTATCATTTTTTATTCTAGAGTAAAGTTCCTCCACATGCTGTTACCTTTACACACCTGACCAGGCTGTTAACACCCTCTGTGCTCATGGTACTGGCCTTATATATGGGCCTTTTCGCTCCCTCTCGTACCCAGCTGGCACCTTCATGAGTTATGGCACAGCCTTTTCTGGGATGATTCCGGTTGTCTGTTATTCCTTGTACTCCAACCATTGGTGTTTACATGAGACTACCTCTCTCTTTATAAGTCCAAATTATAAAAATGAGGTTTGCACATACAGCTGAATATTTCTATCTACCTGCATTTTCCTTGCTTAAAAATGTGGGCATAATAGCTATACACACGAAGAGTATCCTAAAGAAGCCTATCTCGGGCGAAACGTGTCAATCCCATTACCCTCTGTTTTTCTTCAAATGCTTTGTTGAATGTATAACAAGCCTGGTAGCATGTATTACATGCTTTTAGATATTTTCTTCTAGACTTTAATGGTGTTTAATAAACATTGTCGATTTTGTTATTTTTTATGGTTGTATATTATTGCATTTTTTCTTGCTTTTTGGCACGCTAAAACCCCCTATTTTCCCTGTGTCTCTCCCATCGGGAGTCTCAGGAAGACCTTATTTTTTCCATTAGTTGCACCTTTGGGGATTGTGCTTTTCTTTGTATGCAAGACCACCCACCCACGACATTTCTAAAGTTTCTCTTTAACTGGAGCTGCTTTTTAATGATAAAAGATGCAGCCAAGCACTTCACTGGGTATATGAACTTTACAACCGCTGGCTATACACTAGTAAAATTTCAGCAACTGTTTTCGACCACCGTAAAAAAAAAATTCTTAAACAAATTCCTAACAGTGTAGGTAGTTTTTGTTTGGTATAGACAGTTCAGAAGAACTTTTGAAGAACATTCATTAAGCCATTGAATGCACGACAGTTTTTCTAAAATTTCATATGACGGTTTATAGTAATGTTAAAAATCTACTGGTGTATGGCCAGTTTTACTATCAAAACTCTGATTCTAAAAGTCTTTATTTGATTGGCCTTAACTCTGCAGTCTTATTCATAAATTACTGGATTCTTTTGTGGATGATACATACAAATGTGGTGTTTGAAATGATTGGTTTTGACTCTCCAGTGTCAACGTTGATGAGAAGTAAATTATTTTCTCTAGAGCGGTGAAGATATTCAGAATCTGGGAAATAAAACACAAATGTCAAATCTGGTGTATTACATTGGTACATAGTTAGGTTACAGAAGAAAAAACATTTTTTTTTGCTATTGGTTAAACTATGTAACTACTGTACACTATTTTACCAAAAGTATTGGGACACCTGCCTTTACACGCACATAAACTTTAGTTGCATCCCAGTCTTAGTCCGTAGGGTTCAATATTGAGTTAAACTTAAATTCTTCTGGGAAGACTGTCCACAAGGTTTAGGAGTGTGTCTATGGGAATGTTTTATCATTCTTCCAGAAAGGTGTTTGTGAGGTCAGGCACTAATAATGGATGAGAAGGTCTGGCTTGCAGTCTCCGCTCCAATTCATCCCAAAGGTGTTCTATCAGGACTCTGTGCAGGCCAGTTAAGTTCCTTCACCCCAAACTCAACTCATCCATGTCACTGGTAGGCGGCACTGATAGGTGACACTGATGAGGAGGGACTAATGGTCACAGATTGGCAGCACTGGTGGGCACAGATTGGCAGCACTGGTGGGCACAGATTGGCAGCACTGGTGGGCACTGTTATCAGTGTACATGTCCCTTTTACAGAAGCCAGTTATCGGCTTGTTCTCCCTTCCTCATGCTGTCAGCATGAGGAAAGGAATGCCGATAACTGGCTTCTGTTTACATTGTGATCAGCTGTGATTGGACACAGCAGATCACGTGGTAAAGAGACACTGATTGGCTCTTTACCTCAATCTGTGATCAGCGTGCCGCCCGTGTGCTGTAGCGGGCATGTGGCAGGTGCGATCACGGGAGGCCTTCATATGACGTCATTCAGATATAGCGCGGTCGGCAAGTGGTTTATCAGAGAACCCTTTACATTTATTGATAAAACGAGAAGTGTTCCCTGTATGGCACCAGTGTGAACTGGGCAACCTCCTGTATTCAGAATGCATCAAGCCAGCCACTCGGCACAGAACCTGGAGTAAGATCATTGGATCATAGCAGTGTCTACTACAGTGATTTCCAGCTTACAAAAAGATCCCACAGGTAGGGTACTTGTATACTTATTGGTCCAAGCTAGACCAACGTAAGAATGTGTAGCGCAGACCCAGGACTGGCTGGCAGTTTGGATCCCAGGTTCCATTCCCTGATAGGCACACAGCAGCCAGGCACACAGTATTTCACAGTGACTCGAGTCAGAGAACAGGTTACACGTCTTCTCGTGGTTTTTATTTACTTAGAGAATTGGGATAGGGTGAGGGCGAGCCTAGGGATACTCCAAACAACTTACAGTACAGGACACTAAATCTGAACTATTGCTTCAGGGTGAGGGCACCCCTTTTAAAGAGAAGGTGAACTGGTACTAAAACAGGGACGCCTCTACAAAAGTATAGTCCTGAATGTACAAAGGAAAACCAATTAGCCGCTCAATTACTTTTAGAACAGCTTTGATCGTTTGTACGTCAGTGGAGGCTGGTACTCCATTTTGCGGAGCGGCAAAGAAATCACCCGCCAAAACCAAACAACCCCCCCCCATCGCTCACTCGTCCATCTGTCCACCAGCCCTGCACTTACCCTATCTAGTTTGCATGCAGCTTCGGATCCTCCCTGCGTCTCCTCCTCCTTGGCTGCTTCCCCTGCATCTCCTCCGCCTTGGTGGAGGAGACGCTAATTGGCCGGGAGGAGAATCAAGAAGACAATAGCGAATATTAATTTGCGAATGTCACACAGGTGGGTGGGCTCGGGGCGCAGTGCTCTGCGCCATGAGCCCACCTTTTTTGATGCCAATTAGAGCCTCTGGCTCTAATCATGTGCTTTTGAAAAAAAACTGTTCTGGGTACAGGTTTGACCTCCAGCCCTGTCCAGGGCCTCCACTTGCTAACTACATCTGCCTAATGGTGGGGTCTCTGACTCCCATGCCCCAACTGCACTAAGGCTCCTCCAAACCTGGGTTATATATGGGCACTGACTTACCCGTGACTGCACTACAGGAAGGCTCTAATTAAAAGGGACCTAGCACCTGATTACAATATTCCCTGTTACCAGCACTATTCTGGGACTGAGCCACCTAGTGGCAGACTAGCTAACTGCACCTCTTTATATATGCAAACACCAAAGCGCCTTGATGGTTGAGTGTCAGTCTGCAGAAAAGGCTATTTTCTTGCATGCAGATCATCCTAGGTAATACCCACATGTAATGCTGAGCGCTTGTATTTGGAAAATTTAAAGAACTGAAATCTAACGAATGAGAGGAGCAAGCCAGGGACAGCAAGGCAGAGGAGGAAATGGCTAGATGATGCTGGATGTCCTCTGGCCAGGAAATGAGGTGGGCTCTACCTGACATGTGGCAGCTTCTAATGCGCATTGTGAGAAATCAAAGGACCGATGGACCGTTTTCATCGGACGAACCGATCGTGTGTGGGCCCCATCAGTTTTTTCCCATCGGAGAAAAAAAAAATAGAATCTGTTTAAAAATTTTCGTATGGTTAAAAAACCGATAGAAAAAACGATCGTCTGTGGGGAAATCCATCGGTCAAAAATCCACGCATGCTCAGAATCAAGTCGACGCATGCTCGGAAGCATTGAACTTCATTTTTCTCAGCACGTCGTATTTTATGTCACCACGTTGGACACGATCGGATTTTTAACCGATGGTGTGTAGGCAAGACTGATGAAAGTCAGCTTCATCGGATATCTGATGAAAAAATCCATCGGTTCGTTTTCATCAGACGAACCAATCATGTGTACAGGGCATTAGTCATTGTAGTAAAGGATGAGGAGTCTGTACAGCTGTGAGTGAAGACAACAAGACTGAAGGTAAGGCTGGAGTTCAGCTTTAGGAATGTAATTTTGCTCAAAATAAAAAGGCACAAGAGCACAGAGAATGGATGAAGAGTCAGCACTTCCTCCGTGGTAAACAACGTCCACAATATATTAATAAGACAGTGACAAGCCATCCATGTCCCCCCGCATTGTGGCATCTTTCCATTATCAGAGTTACAGAGATCTGCAAATCTGAGGGTCATTAAGCTAAAATCTAAAATTAGTAGATTGTGTTTCATTATCAGGTTAACTCTTCTGACTGGGAAAATTAAAGCTGATCATACATTATGCAATTTTATTGTACAACTTATGTACAATTTATTTTAGATTTAATTTAAACTATGTATTGCAAAGGCCTGCTTGACTGGATACAAGTTGAAAGTGTTGTTTAGATTTTTCCTCTTTCCTCTCATATTATATGTTTTTGGTAAATCTATTTTTTTGGGAAAGTTGTACAAGAGAATTGTATAATGTATGGCCGAACTTAGTGCTGTGTCTCTTGTATTCAACAGAGCAGAGTGTGAATACTTTAGACTGCACGTTTGACAGCTTTCCCCTGTTTCTGTAGCTCCAGCCAATCCCTAAGAAGGTGTGCCCAGATAGTGGTTGGGGAGTGCATAAAAAGTTTATAGCTACAGAGAGCCTATTCCCAGGGCTGCCTGCCCTTCCTGGCTGTTGTGCCAAGGATCAAGCCTGTTCATCGAGGCTCCACCTGTGCTCAGCTGGGGGGGGGCATCCTTCTACAAGTTATTGGGAGCCAAAAGAGGGGTGCCACTGAGGATCGTATCTGGGAGCTCTAGAAAGGAGTCTGAAGGAGACATGCAAGCCTTGGGGACACAGAGTACAGACAAGAGAGAGAGAGATGGATCCTTGTGACTGTTGCAGCTGCCAATGTGTTACTAAACCCAGGACCCTGCATTCACTATATCTGGTCTCCCACAGTACACAGAATGTGGAAATGCAATTATTTTAGTAGAAATAGTTTACCCTCTACCATTTACAGCAGTGAAAAAGAATTGAGGTTGCCTCCATTGAGCTTTTCTATAGATTGCTGTTGCCCTATTTCTTTATTAATTTGATTTACTCTTTGACAGCATTACAGAATCTAAAGTGTTACTAATCCCGGGACCCTGCATTCACTATATCTGGTCTCCCACAGTACACAGAACATGGAAATGCAATCATTTTAGTAAATATAAACTGCTAAATACCCTTTCTCATCAGCAGTATATAGCAGTCTTGTGACTTCTATCAGTATCTGGTTAAAGCTTGTAGGAGGAGTTTTCATTCTTCCACGATTGTCCTATGAGGATGCAGGACCCCTGAACCTCTTTCTGGACAGTGCTGATTGGCCCTGTGCTGATCACATGCACCCTCCCAAGAAACAAACAGAACTATCTAACAATACACACCAAACTGAGCATGTGCAGCTTGTCCCCTAGCTCTGTAGTATCATGAGATATATTGGGGACTCGGGAAGAAGAGGAGGATCAGAGAAGACAGGGTCAAACAGCCTTTTTGCACAATGTGGATGATTAACCCCTTAGGTTCCACAGTGAGTATAACAAGCATGATTTACTGCATATACAGATTGATTTTACTGTTGTGGGTTTAGTAAAACTTTAACCCCTGCTAAACTCAGAGTGGTTGTAAACCCTTCCATGTACCCAGTGACTGGCCTCAGGCGATACACAGAGATCAAACAAATCATCCTGCAAAAGTTGGCCCTGTCTACCTGCTGCCTTCTCTTTTCTACATCTATTAACCACTTAAGGACCGCCTCCTGCACATTTACGTCGGCAGAATGGCACGGCTGGGCACAAGGACGTACAGGTATGTCCTGTGCTAGTACCCAGCCGTGGGTCGCCGGCGCGCGCCCACGACCCGGTCCGAAGCTCCGTGACCGGGACCTCGGGACCTGATCGCCGCTGGAGTCCCGCGATCGGTCCCCAGAGCTGAAGAACGGGGAGAGCTGTGTGTTGTAATATTAATATAGATATGTAGGTATTGTAAAATATTGTGGTATATGAAAGGCACAGTATATATAGGTTTACATACAGGCATTCAAGGTTACACATCAAAGGGGTTAGTGGTCAAAAGGACTCTTTGATGTGTTAATCTTATCTAAGACGACCTAGGTGTGGGGCCTGGTACTTCCTTACATAAGGAAGTGTTTATTAATGTTAATTAGGCTTGTGGGATATTCATTCAATGGGAACATTTGGTTGTCCCCCCCCCCCCCCCCCCTCCAGTGTGAGTCCAATATTTGAAGCAGGCAAGCTGGCATTCAAAGAGTCTAGTCTTGTCTTGTCACTCTATGATGAACATTGCACAGGTCTAGGAGGAGATGGGATTCTGAATTATACTCTGTTGGATTCTTGTATCGTCTGTGGACTTTGTATGTTATTGGAAGATCCATTAAATGCGTTCTCTGGAGAACCTGGTGTGAGTTGCTGCGGAAACAACCTAATTTACTCTCTGACTTCAGTACATTGGATCTTATGGTTCTGTGTTGGACACTATACCTGATCACTACATTGGTGCCGTTCAAGTGACCAGAAGCACGTTTTCAGGACTTAGTAACAGAAGTCGGTGATGACGAAAAATCCTGTGAGTTGGACAGAAGTCTGATGGAGACCCAAGAGCTGTGCTGTGACCTCTAATGTCTAGTTGTGACATAAGAGAGTCTGATATACAAGACTATACAAGTTTGGAACCCCAGAATTATTCTCTGGAGACTGGAAACTGAAGAAAGAAAAGACTGCTGTGTACTAGAAGACCAGAACTGGCAAGGTGAAGCTTCAAATGCGGTGAGTAAAATATTTCCTTTATCTTAAATTATTAGTACTATAGTCAAAATGCTTACTCAGTGTGAAGCTAGTGTCAGTTCTGATAAAGTTAACAGATGGGTATTAAAATGTATTAAGCGTCATGGAGGTCCTTATGAAATGCCAGAAAAATGTAAGCAGACGTGGACTATGATGAAGGAATTTTTAGAGGAAAGTGTTTTTGATAGCAAAATTTCAGAAAGTAAAAGAAAAGGTTGTATTGTGCAGGGCTTGTTGTCTTGCTGTTTAAAAATGGAAAGTTCTTTGAATGATAAAGTTGAGGAAATTGCGCAGTTACAGAGTGCAGTTGATAAAAGCCTTAAGGTTTGTAAGAGGTTACAAAACCAATCAGAGACTGAAACAGTAAATTTAAAATTGCATGCAGTTACCATTGGTGGAGCTTTGCTTGAGAAATCTAAACGTTGTGATGAATTATCAGAGGAAAATGAGAGATTAAAATTAAGAATTATGGAACTGGAGAAGAGATCTCAGGAATGCAGATTTGCATCAAATCTTGGATTAAGCAATCTGCAGCAAAATAAAAACTTTCTATCAAATGAAACAGAACCTCATATTAAATCTGATAATTCATTGCCAGCCGCACCCACTGTGACCACCACGGTTTATAACAATAACAACAACAATACAGGTGAAGTTCAGCTTGTAATGAAGCATTTGAAACCAAAAGAACTGGATGCAATTCTTAAAGAAATAGGAATGGTTCCCTGCCATGACTTAAACAGATTTTTAAAATGGTTTTGTGACTTGCAGAATGTCATAGATTTGTACAATATCAACCCATCTGACGTAGAAAGAGTTTTGCAACATTCTATAGGGAATAGTCTCTGGTTGAGAATCAAACAGATCTGTCTTCAGCCTCTGAGGACAAGGGACATATTACTGGAAATATTATGTGTTCTGTACGGAGTGCGTTCCGATGTTACGATTCATGGGAAGGTCCAACAAATGGTAGGTGAATCTCCCTATGAATTGTCGCACAGGATAGAAACTATTATGGAATTATTGGTCGGTAATAATCTTGCATTTGAGCGGGGAGGCTCGATACATATCAGTATGTTTCTAGATGCTTTGCATGAAGATATCAAACAAAATATTTTATTAGTTACCCCGAATCCTCATGATTTAAAAGACGTATTATTGAGAGCAGATCATTTATGGAGAAGGTCAAATGAGCAAGCTGTCAGAATTGATGTGGCCACATTGTTTAGGACAAACACTGAACAGAAAGATCAGAAGATAATATCTAATGATCACAACAAAAGGGGAAACTCTGGGTCAAACATTGGTGATATTAACATGATAAACAGAGCTGACCAAAATAATAATAAGAAAAGGACCTGGATACCATTTCCTCAGTTAAAACAGAAATATGACCATCTGAAGATTGAGTATGATAAGATGAAAATAGAATATTACACATTATTAGAACAGTTGAATGGTACAGATCTGTTTTTGAATGAAAATGACACTTCTATAGCAGTGGGGGTGAATT
This sequence comes from Rana temporaria, assembly GCF_905171775.1. Taxonomy (NCBI): domain Eukaryota; kingdom Metazoa; phylum Chordata; class Amphibia; order Anura; family Ranidae; genus Rana; species Rana temporaria. The sequence continues at coordinate 177,989,081 of NC_053494.1, read as the reverse complement.
AGCTTTAAAGTGTAAACATGTAAATAGTTCTTTGTTTAAGGTCCTGGCTAATGAGTTTTGTCTGAGAGTTTTTTGTCTTTCAGGTACGTTGCTGGAGATATGCATTTGCATGTAAAAAGCAGGAGTAATTGTTGACTAGTGGGGGAGAGACACTGAATGGACAATATCACTATACAAGAAATTATAAAGAATTCATGGACACTCTCTCAATTTTCATCAAGCAATGGACTTTTTTTTTGAACATTCAAATTTTTTTTTTTCTCTTCATTTTTTTATTTTATTTTCAATGGACTTACCCAACGCCCTATTTTTTTCATTTTCTCCCTGTCCCCAATATATTTTGCTTTTTTATTATGTTTTATTTCTTGAACTTAATCTTAAAACCAGAGCAAAGCATTTAAATCTAGAATAATTTTATAACATCTGTACATATGAAATAATGCATATTGATATCAATATATTTACATCTGAGGTGATGTTGCACAAATGGCTGGGCATAGCATACATTATAGTAGGTTGGGTGGTTTTCCTAAATTTATAAGAGGGGTGAGTGAAATTCATCACTCTAGTCATGATTTGAAACATTGTTGAATCAGTTATTTATAATATGCTGAAGGCTATGACACATATGGATGAAAGAGACCTTTCTACTCTTCATAAAAAATACTGGCAAGAATTTCCACTGCTGATTTGTCTGCACAGAAGATCTGATAAACACTGATGTCAAGCTGATAATATCTATACCGTCGCATGGGGGAATATATATATATATGTATGTTGGCATACCATTCTGTGGAATTATGGACTGAATGATACAAAACAGCTCTATTAAAGGCAACAAGGGTTCGGCCTACAGCGCGTTACGAAAGCAAATTGCTGCTGGCAATCAACAAATTCAGAATATTGAAGGTTTGAAGGATTGAAGGTGTCAAGTGCAAGAAAATAGTTTGCAGCACAGAATTGTTACTGCCGGTCCGGATCCAAACCTTTTTGACCTTGAAAGGGACTGCTGATACAATAATGGTTCTTCTTACTACAAAGATGGAAGATGGAAGAATTTCAAGAATTGCTGGTGTTTGTGTAAAAGCATCTTTAAAAATGAAAACTTTGAGCCTGGAGATGAGAGAATCCTGGACTTATGTGGATTGGACCTCCCAAAACATACCAAGCTTTACTTTCAGTGAGATGGTGAGAGATGTGAAGTCAGAATGGACGGTGACATCAGCTCGATTTTGCACAATATTCAAGATCGTGATGTGATTTACAAAACAAGGAGCAATCTTTGAAATGAGGCCTAACAGCTATACTGGCCACGAATGTTTACTGAATCCTTTTCCAGTCATGGTCTAAAGTTATATTATCTAATAACTGTTTCATGGGGATATTTTAGAGGTTGGTGAAGAGAGATGTAACCAGTCTGAACTTAATATTTCATATGAGCCGTTGTAAAGCATCCAATACCTCAAACCATAATGACATTTAATGTTTGATTTATGAGTCAGTTCTAGTAGTTAGAACCGACTCAAGTGGGGGAATATGTTGTAATATTAATATAGATATGTAGGTATTGTAAAATATTGTGGTATATGAAAGGCACAGTATATATAGGTTTACATACAGGCATTCAAGGTTACACATCAAAGGGGTTAGTGGTCAAAAGGACTCTTTGATGTGTTAATCTTATCTAAGACGACCTAGGTGTGGGGCCTGGTACTTCCTTACATAAGGAAGTGTTTATTAATGTTAATTAGGCTTGTGGGATGTTCATTCAATGGGAACATTTGGTTGACCCCCCCCCCCCCCCCTCCAGTGTGAGTCCAATATTTGAAGCAGGCAAGCTGGCATTCAAAGAGTCTAGTCTTGTCTTGTCACTCTATGATGAACATTGCACAGGTCTAGGAGGAGATGGGATTCTGAATTATACTCTGTTGGATTCTTGTATCGTCTGTGGACTTTGTATGTTATTGGAATATCCATTAAATGCGTTCTCTGGAGAACCTGGTGTGAGTTGCTGCGGAAACAACCTAATTTACTCTCTGACTTCAGTACATTGGATCTTATGGTTCTGTGTTGGACACTATACCTGATCACTACACTGTGTTCTTCACTGTGACAACACACCTACAGCCACACCCCCCCTACAGTTGTAAACACACATGAGGTCACATATAACCCCATCAGGGCCCCCTGTGGTTAACTCTCAAACGGCAACTGTCATTTTCACAGTAAACAATGCATTTTAAATGCATTTTTTGCTGTGAAAATGACAATGGTCCCAAAAATGTGTCAAAATTGTCCGAAGTGTCCTCCATAATGTCGCAGTAAAAAAAAAAAAATTAATAAAAATGCAATAAAACTATCCCCTATTTTGTAAACGCTATAAATTTTGCGCAAACCAACCGATAAACGCTTATTGCGATTTTTTTTTACCAATAATAGGTAGAAGAATACGTATCGGCCTAAACTGAGGAAATATTTATTATAGCAAAAAGTAAAAAATATTGCATTTTTTTCAAAATTGTCGCTCTATTTTTGTTTATAGCGCAAAAAATAAAAAACGCAGAGGTGATCAAATACCACCAAAAGAAAACTATATTTGTGGGGAAAAAAAAGGACGCCAATTTTGTTTGGGAGCCACGTCACACGACCGCGCAATTGTCTGTTAAAGCGACACAGTGCCGAAACGCAAAACCTGGCCGGGTCCTTTAGCTGCATTTTGGTCCAGGTCTTAAGTGGTTAAAAGTGCAGAATTTTTAAAGCTTGTCTAAATGTCAGAAAAAAGGGGTGGAAAGCTAAAATTACACTCTGTAGAGTTTAGGCAGGAGAACTCTAAATGCCACGTACACACGATCATTTTTCGGCATGAAAAAAACGTTTTTAAAAAATGTCATTTAAAATGATGGTGTGTGGGCTTCACATAGTTTTTCGGGTTCTGAAAAAAGTCAATTTTTTTTTTCGAACATGCTGCATTTTTTAACAACGTTTTAAATTATGTCGTTTTTCGGGTTGAAAAAAAATGATCGTGTGTGGGCTAAAACAACGTTAAAAACCCGCGCATGCTCAGAAGCAAGTTATGAGACGGGAGCGCTCATTCTGGTAAAACTACCATTCGTAATGGAGTAAGCACATTCATCACGCTGTAACAGACAGAAAAGCGTGAATCTTCTTTTACTAACAGGAAATCAGCTAAAGCAGCCCCAAGGGTGGCGTCATCCGAATGGAACTTCCCCTTTATAGTGCCGTCATACGTGTTGTACATCACCGTGCTTTGCTAGAGCATTTTTTTAAAACGAAAAATGATCGTGTGGGAATGGATTGGAGGGAATGGACACACTCCTTTTGCACTGCACACAAGAACAGGGCTAAGGCTGTCAATAAGCTGGAGATCCCTCCCCTGTCACCTTTTTTCTCTTTGTGTCAGGAAAACGTGTCAGAAGAGATTCATGTTGATAGCAGAGGAACAAGGCAGCAGACAGAAATAACACTTGGAGTGAGACAAGTACACACTATAGAGGGAATATGCTTTGTTGACATTTCATGTCTGAGGTTTCCAACCACTTTAAGACTTGCCTGGCCTGGGACATTGCAAATGGTGTAACAGTGCTGCCCACTTTATGTCCTAATACTTGGAGGACTATGCTAAGAAGCTGCTGCTAATGAGATAGTGTCCCTGTATTTTTGTTTAGCGTGCTGGAGTATCCCACCGGCTCCCTAGTCCCCATTCAAGTTCATCTGCAATAAACTGTTAAAAAGGCAACCCCTAGATGGTTTCTTGGGCCCGAAGAGTGTAAGCTGCTGTTTGCCTGGTAGTGTTGGGACAACCACATTCAATTGAATGTGTTGTGTTTGGTGGTGAAATTGCCCATCAATTGCAAAATGGAGTACAATTTTTGCTGCACGTGTACAACTCTAGCTAGTTCCGGTAACAATTTCCTAAGACCCCTTTCGGGCACTTTAGCGTTAAAAAAGATCCGGTGTTCCATTAGCTGTAGATCAGAATTTTTTTTTCACGGGTTCCCCGAGATCTCAAACTTATTGCCAAGGGTTCCCCGAAGGCAAAAAGGTTGAGAAACACTGGTCCAGACAGAGGGTCAGGGGTCCTGCAGCCTCAAAGGACAATCAGGGGAGAATGAAAATGCCTCCTGATAGAACAGAGCTTTAGGGGCACTTTGGACATGCTCAGTTTGGCGTGTACTACTAGAGAGTTTCTTTGGGATGGTACATGTGATCGGCACAAGGCCAATCAGCATTGTCCAGACATAGGGTCAGTAGTCCTGAAGCCTCATAGGACAGTTTGAGTCCAATGAAAACTCTGCTATGCATTGAAATAATGCACTGGAAGCTTCTTGGATGCAGAGAATACTTTACTCTCATGGAGGAATATAAGAACATGTCTTTTCATGGAACAGGAACAAGGAGCATACAAGAAAACAGTGAGGAAAGCAAACACTTCCTCTCATTGCATTACCATGGAATACACATTATAACACTGCAGTGCCACCTACTGGTATAAATAGGTATAATGCATACAGTATATAGTTCACATTATAAAGCTACTTGCTGTTGCATTTCCAACAAATTCCTCCCACAAACTTTAACCAGACATTGATAAAAGTCATAAAACTGCTATATACTGCTAATAAGAACAGGTATTTATCAGTTTATATTTACTAAAGTAATTGCATTTCCATGTTCTGTGTACTGTGGGAGACCAGATATAATGGATGCAGCGTCCTGGGTTTAGTAACACTTTAAATTATGTAATGCTTTGTTGAATATCTGAGAAATCGACTTTGTTTTATTAATGTGTCTGTTCATTTTGAGACTTGTTTCTTTTTCAATAAAAAAATATTGAAATATAAATTCTGTAATGCTGTCAAAGGGTACTTCTAATTAATAAAGAAAGAGGACAACATCAATCTATAGAAAAGCTCCAGCAGAGGCAACCTCCATTCTTTTTCACTGCTGGTAGAATGGTAGAGGATAAAATATTTCTATATAAATACTCATATCGTTGTAGCTTCAGTTATACATAAGTGATCTTTTACATGGGTATTTGTAACCACGTTACCTGAAATCCACCTCAGGCTGTATGATTTTGTCCTTAGTTGATCACCAAAGTAATCGTCCAGTGTGTACGTTTTACGAGGATCTGGCTTTTTTTCTTCTGGGGTAATAAAATAAAAAAAAAAGGTTAAAGTCTCAAAAATTAGTAATCCTAAAGTACAAAATTAGAATAAAATATTAGATTCTTTCTACAACAAATTTCACCAAAGCAGCCCATTGGGTGTTAAACCCAAAACAAATAGGGGACTTATTTGGACAGTGCCATTTTAAGCCTGGGGGAGGGGAATGTTAGATGCACTAGCAGATTTAGATACACTAACATATTGAGGCTAAACTCCAACTCCTACTTTATAAGCAGTTACAGCAAAAAAAAATCCCCTTTGGAATAAAGATTCTGCATAAAACAAAAAAAAAGGTAATGACAACACTTTTCGGACTTGGCACTTTATCATATTATGTGATCTGATTATTTGATAAAGGGCCACATCCGAAATGCGTTGTCATGACTACAGCCTACTGACAGTCTTTCCATCTGCTCTACCATCGCATCTGCGTTCCATTCCAAGCCCTCTGGTGAGTCGGTCCGACACCCCACTCTGTGTTAGTGATGCCACATCCAGCACGCAGTCCCGACTACACCAGCTGCATCATTTGGTGGTTTGGAGTCCTCTGCCCATTGGGGGCCTCCCCACATCACTGACTCTTACAGGTTCAACCAATGGTCTGCCATCTCTTCCATTGGGTGGCTGCCCATGCGGCATCTGGCACCTATACATCGTATTGCCACCTTATACCTTTAAATCCAAACACATATGAAGTACACAGGTTCTGCAGAAAAGGCACCAAGTGAGCTTAATTACCATCTTAATCAGCCACAGGGTTAAAAGGATGAGGTGGCAACCCTACCTACACACCTTTTGGTCTCCCCCAGCACGGCTCTAATATGCCCGAGTTAGCCTGTCGAGGTTTGGATGAGATTGCGGTTCATAATCAAGCATGATGTTTAACATTGATTGTCTGTCAGCCATATTTTAACCCTTTCCATTCTTGGAATCCTTTGACTTTACAATAAATCTTTTTATCACAAACCTTGGCATAGACATTTTTATGACTTTTCTGAGGTATGCCTCAAGTGGTTTGTAGCTATCACCCCCCCAGAATAAGAAGAAGAGTTGAATGACTACACACTGTTGTATAGAAAGTCGAAATGCTTTACTGAAATCATTCAATAATCCAAAAATGACCCTAAAAACTAGCAGTTTCACAGAAAGAGGTCAGCATATTTCTCTGACCACAGGTCTTCTTCACAGGGTGATTTTAAGTAATGTACATACTTTTTATAGGCTTGTCCCTGTAAAAGAGGTTATAATAACATCCATAGATAACTATGAACATTTCAGGAAGTAATCAGAACACCGGATCCTGAAACCAACACACAAACACACACACTTCCCGCACAGTTATCCCATATAAAAAAAAAAAAATACCGACTGTCCTTTGTGGCTTCCTTCTGCTTCCAGTGCTGCATGGATCTGAAGTATTTGATTAACTCCGGCACAGCTGTAAATGTCGTTAGCTGTCACATAATGCTTGAAGTATAATTTTCAAGGGTGGCATGGCTTTTTAAAAAGTGACACTAAACAATATCCCTATTCTCCAAAAATAATCCATACACACCCCAGTGGCGGGAGATGGACGGGAAGGCTGCGATCCTTCCCACGTGGGAGATGGATGGGAAGGAGTCCATCAGAGGCCTCCTTACCTTAGGAGGCAGGTGATAAGGATCCGGTGTAGGGCTGCTGCTCCTCGCTCCAGCTACTCCTCACTTAGGGGCCACTGCTTCTCCTCCCAGTCGAACAGGAAGTGGGTCCTGAAACCCAATTGGCCGGAAGTCCTAAGACTCCCGGCCATGATGCCATTAAGATTTAAGATGGCCCTGCTACCCAATGCACTGCAAGGTTTAAATGTTTGTTAAAGTGGAACGTCACCTTAAAGGTGAGGTTCTGCTTTATGCTCCTCCCCTTCTACCTTTAGTGCTTTTTTAGAGGGTAGGGGAGTACCTAGTTTTGACAGGTACCTGCTCCCACTTTTGGTTGGGTCTGATCCACCAGCATTTGACAGGCGGTGAGGAGGTGCTATAACTCCCCGTCACAGCCTGATGTAGCCCTACAACGCTACACTACCCATGCAGCAATCACGTGCAAAGCAAAGCATTGTGGCTGCAGCATCTGTACAGCCCTGTCTGGCTGTATTAGGACAGTTCAAGTGGGTGGGTGGGGGTAGTAAAACTGTGGCGCTCAGCTGCCTGTTTTTACTGCCCTCTGGCTGCCCTTAGGAAAGATCTCTTACAGCACACCCAGCCACATCATTTAGTCATGGAGATAGTTGGCCCATACAAAACTACTTAAAGTGCATTGAAACCTGGAATACAATGTTATGGTATTTTTATCACCTGTATGTAAAGATACATTTCAACGTTTAAAATAAATACAAAACTGAATTAATTGCTAGTTTTCATATCTCCTCAGAGATTGATAAACACATTTAAAGTATACATTACAGAAGCTACTGTAATATGGGGGTCAGGTGTGTATGTGTCTGGGAAGGGGGTGGGCTTCCCTATATTAATATGTGGGAATCAGAGAAAACTAGGAAATCACAATTTATGCAGGAAAACCCCTTTAAGGAAAACATAGGAAGAAAACTTGCGTTCTGTCAAGGCCATCAAATCATAAAAGTGACGCGCACTAAAAAATGCAATTTTACAATATACGTCAAATACAGCGATATACGTTGATTCATACACTGAGTTATTATGTGCACACATGTGTTTTTCTGTTCATGTTGACAACATACATTATGAGGTATACCTTGCTTCTGGTCAATATCATCTGCATATGTCATGTTTATCCAGAAGATATCAAAGGATTTCATCTTGAAATGATTTACCGTTTACAGCAGCGAGGAACAGCTGGTGCCATGAGCTGGGGATATACAGCTGGGGGAAATGTCAACTTTCAATCACTAATAAGCCATTCCAGGCTTCCCTTTACGTAGCCTTACGGGGAAGCTCTTTAACGGATGCCATGGTATTGCAATATACATTTCTTAGCATCCAATTTTTTCCAATTTCGGATGAAAATCCTTCTGTCCCTCCTTCATGTACAGCAGCCCTCCTTTTGATTTCCCTTTAGATATACACTATATTGGCCCTGAGCCCACCCAGTTGTGAAACAATAGCAAATTAATATTCGCATTTGTCTTCCTGATTCTCCTCTGGGGTAATCGGGAAGCGGGTCCTGAGATCTATTGGCCGCCAAGGAGGAGGAGGTAGGAGACGCAGGAGAAGCCACCGTGAAGCAGCAGGAGGAAAGATACGCCGCCCACGACCTAGATGGAGTAAGTGCGGGGCAAGTGACCATCGGGGGAGTGCCTGTCACCCAACCTACCAACTGGGGGGTGGTGGTGGCAAGTGGATTGTTTGCTGCACCCCCCAAAAAATATACCACCAGCCGCGACTGTGGTCAGCTATAGCTCATGTCAACTGTTCTTCTGCAAGACCCTTTCATGTTCGCCTACTTAAACTTGCTTGCATTGTGTCAATGGTTGTTACCAGATATCTCATTCCAGTGTTTTTTGTTTTGTTTTTCTGTTATATTAAAAAGTTAAAGGGGAACTAAACCCATTGATTTAACGTTTTCAAATAACGGTTACATTCCCAGCATGCTAGGAATGTTAACTGTCACATATGCTTGAAATCTCTGCCAAACCATTGATTGACTGGTGTCATAATTTATGACATGTGCAGCATCATGGCAGTTGCAGATCAAACAGAAGCTAAGATGGCAGCTTCCTTGGCTGAAAAGGATAGGATGGTTTAGCTCTGCTTTAAATAAATCATTCAAACAATGCAGAACAGAACTCTCAAAACTTCCAGGTGGACGGGAAAAGAGCTGGGATATATAGCAGGGAGATCTTTCAGTTGGAATATCAAAGGCATAACTCAGCAGGGGCTGCTTTCTTGGCCCTTAAAGAGTTGTAAAGGTACGTTATTTATTTTCTAAATAGATTCCTTTAAAGAGGAGTTCCACCCAAATTTGGAACTTCCTCTTAACCCACTCCTCTCCCCCTTACATGCCACATTTGGCATGTAATTTTTTTGGGGGGGGAGTGGGGGCTTCAGCACGAGTGGGACTTCCTGTCCCACTTCCTCCTTCCTGTAGGCGACTAAGCTTAATCGCCTTCAGGAAGTGGCTGCTGTAGGCGAACGCCTAGGACACGTCACAGGTCCTAGGCGATCTCCTGGGCAATTACACGGCGCGGCGCCGGGCCGCGCCGCTCGCGCATGCTCAGTGCCGCGCTGCTCGCGGTCGCGCATGCGCAGTGGGTGCCCAGCCGTGAAGCCGAAAGCTGTCACGGCCGGGTGCCCACACTGAAGATGAAGACGCCGGCCGGGGAGGGGGGGGAGAGGAGCGGAGCCCCGGCCGGCGCGTCGCTGGAGCGCTGGAGCAGGTAAGTGCCTGTTTATTAAAAGCCAGCAGCTACACTTTTTGTTGCTGCTGACTTTTAATAAACATACAAATGGCTGGAACTCCCCTTTAAGCTAGTGTATTGTTGGTTCACTTACCTTTTCCTCCGATTTCCCTTCTAGATTTTCTTTTTCTTTGTCTGAATTTCTCACTTCCTGTTTCTCCTCAGTAAGCTTGCCCCCATCATCCGAGCCGTTCTTGCTGGGGGTTAGTCGGCGTGTTTGCCCCCTCCTTTGGGTCTACATCCCTGCGGGGAGATGCTTTTTTCACAGCACCTCCCCGCAGGGATGTAGTCCCAAGGGAGGGGGCGACCACGATGACTAACCCCCAGCCAGAACGGCTCAGATGGTGAGGGGAAGGTTACTGAGGAGGAACAGGAAGTGAGAAATTCAGACAAAGAAAAAAAACATTTAGAAGGGAAATCAAAGGAAAAGGTTAGTGAACCAACAATGCACTAGCTTAAAGGAACCTATTTAGAAAATAAAAAACAAACCTTTAAAACCCCTTTAAGGCTCTATTTTAGCTTTTCGGCAGACTTCCCTTTTCATTTATTAAATTGGCAGTTGGACTAGGACTCGAACTCTTCCTCTACAATACATTCCGTTGTATGTTGGAAATCAGATGTAGCCATCTTTGTAATGTGTAAATAACGTACTTGTGTATCAAAACCAGTAACATATTCTTAGGATATCAAAATGAAGAAGATAATTCACAAGCCAAGTTACTAAACACAGGCGTTAGACCAAACAAAATTATCTGTATAATCTTTGGATATACACAGGAACTGTCCTTTTTTTTGTAGGAACTTTGGAGGAGTGCTGAAACTACGACTTGCCAACATGTTCTGTTTTGTTGCTCAGAAGGTCCCCCAGTTCTACAAGTGCAACTCTGACGCCCATCCAAAAAACAATGCGTGTTTTCATTAAATGAACTGAGATCATGTACACATGTGTGACACATGACACCTGCTGCAAGCAACCAGCTGCTGTGTTCAATTAAATAACTTTTTGTCAACTCTGTCATCTGCTAACTTAGCTGTCCTGGTAAGGATGTATACAAAGCCTTAAAAACATTCAATCCTAAAGGGTTTCTCATCTTTTGTTAACATTTTAATTTAATGTAAAACATAACTATCTTTCATATGGTCTATAATTTATATATATATATATATATATATATATATATATATATATATATATATATATATATATATATATATATATAATCACTGTGTATATATATATAAAAAAGGACTTAAAACAATCCTACCTACCACACCCCCTCCAACAATTTCCCTAATATAAAATTGTATGGGAGCTAGCACTTACCAACCGTTGATTTACAGGGTGGATGGCCATTCAGAGGGAAAACTTTCTCTAGGCAGTGCTCAAGCTACGGAAGAGCAGACATTTTTCTATAGATGCTTTTCCACAAGTATGTCAAGCTGCAGCTCTTTAGACAAGAGTCCGGGTCTCACTCATCTGACTCTATAGGGTTGATTTACTAAAACTGGAGATTGGTTTCTATGCAGAGCTGCACTAGATTTAGAGTCAGCTTCCATTTTTTTTTTGTCAAAGCCTAATTGAACGAGTTGAAGGTAGAAGCTGATTGGCTAGCATGCTCAGCTGCACCAGATTTTCCACTCTACAGTTTTAGTAAATTAACCCCTATGTGTTTTCCTGTATCATGGACAGGAGTAGGCCTCGTGGGGCTATGGGCACTGCTTCTTAAAAACAACCACATCGTCTTTTTGGAGAGCAGCCTGTATTTCTCCTGCGTTTTTTCTTTGTATCCTGAGCAATTCTTCCACCAGTTGTGGCTGCAATATTTCTTGGTCTACCTGACCTTGGCTTGGTATCAAAAGAGCCCCTAATTTTCCACTTCTTAATAAGTGATTAAACAGTACTGGCCGGCATATTCAAGGCTTTGGATATCTTTTTATATCCTCTTCCATCTTTGTAAAGTTTCATTACCTTGTTATGCAGGTCTTTTGACTGTTCTTTTCTACCTCCTCATGGCTCAGTGTCTGGTCTGGTAAGTGCATCCATGTGAGAGCTAACAAACTCATTGACTATTTATGCACAGACACTAATTGTGATTTAAAAAGCCACAAATGTGAGAAATTTACCTTTAATTGCCATTTTAACCTGTGTGTGCCACCTTCTGTGTCTGTACCAAGGCAAAACATTCCAGGGTATGTAAACTTTTTATCAGGGCCATTTGGGGGATTTCTGTTATCATTATGATTTAAAAAGGATCCAAAAAGGATGTGGTAATAAATGGCTTTATGTGATTGTTATCCTTAAATAAAAGACAGTTTTTTGTTGGCATGATCCATCATATTTTCAATATCAATGCCAACATTTAACAATTTCTGACAGGGTATGCAAACTTTTAAACACAACCGTATATATAATATATTAATATATATATATATATATATATATATATATATATATATATATATATATACACACACATATACATACATATATATATATATATATATATATATATATATATATATATATATATATATATATATATATATATATATATATATATATATATATATATATATATATATATATATATATATATACATATACATATACATACATATATACACACACACACACACACACACATACATACATACATACACAAACACAATGTGTATATTGTATATAATGTAAAGCACAGCTTTTAGTGCATTATGAAGTATCACGTATAGAACAGTGGTGAGAGTCTTTTCCTAACATAAAGCAAGGCAAAATTGCATTCCTGTTTTGCTTTTTTTTTAGCAGCTTATATTGCTATACCACATGGGGCCCAGACACATCAGCAAGTGTAAATGATACAAGTGACTATTTACAAGGGTATTATGGTATTGTAGAAAATACAATGCAACACTTGTTTTTTGTGTCAACAATGCAACTCTGTGCTCTTTTCTAATTAATGTAACAGAAAACCATGACAATGGCCTTATTGTAAAACACTCAACGCTGACCTTCTTACATTATAGGACAACAATGTCACCTGTTTGAGATGTATCCTGGGTCCAGGAAAGTGATGCCTCAGTTATGGACTCTTAAAACTAAACTCTGGGCTGGTATATATACAGTTGCAAAAAAAAGTATGTGAACCCCTTTGGAATGATATGTATTTCTGCACAAATTGGTCATAAAATGTGATCTTAACCTAATCTAAGTCACAACAATAGACAATCACAGTCTGCTTAAACTAATAACACACAAATAATTAAATGTTACCATGTTTTTATTGAACACACCATGTAAACATTCACAGGGCAGGTGGAAAAAGTATGTGAACCCCTAGACCAGGGATATGCAATTAGCGGACCTCCAGCTGTTGCAGAACTACAAGTCCCATGAGGCATAGCAAGACTCTGACAGCCACAAGCATGCACCCAGAGGCAGAGGCATGATGGGACTTGTGGTTTTGCAACATCTGGAGGTCCGCTAATTGCATATCCCTGGTCTAGACTAATGACATCTCCAAGAGCTAATTGGAGTCAGGTGTCAGCCAACTTGAGTCCAATCAATGAGATGAGATTGGAGGTGTTGGTTACAGCTGCCCTGCCCTATAAAAAACACACACCAGTTTTGGGTTTGATTTTCACAAGAAGCATTGCCTGATGTGAATGATGTCTCACACAAAAGAGCTCTCAGAAGACCTACGACTAAGAATTGTTGACTTGCATAAAGCTGGAAAGGGTTATAACAAACAGTTAAACGCCCGACAATTCGGGTGTCCGCCCAACGAGCAATGTTCGGCCCGAATTCATGCTTGGCCCGAACTGTTCGCCCAACACAAATTTGTATCAGGTGTGCGCAGGGGGTGTGCTGGGTGTGCCCGGGCACACCATAATCTGGTGAAACCAATCTACAGCAGCAGTTGAAAGCCTGCTTCTCCCCCTCTCCCTTCCGCCGGCATTCAGCTACCACAGGGGGAAAATACAGGGGACTGATACCAGTATATGCCACCCCCATGCCATACCTGTCCCTCTTTTTTCTGCTCTTGAAGCCCCCTGTGTGCTACCCTGGCCCCCGTCCCCATCATTTCAGGATGGGCAGTGGGGAAATGGCCAGAAAATATGTAATTTACTGGCCACTTCCTTTTCTAAGTGAATACCGTGAGTGATTGGTACTGATCGTTTCTTTATCCATTCATAACAGAAACATAATGAACTGTATTTAATATGCTTATGTTTGTGAATAAACAGGATAATTACTACCTGGAGGACTAAATTGGTTAGCAACTATAGTTAGATAGAGAGAGAGAGAGAGTCACACATCCATGTGTGTTTGAGCTTTGCAGTTTTGGTACAGCCCTAGAACCCAGTAAAACATATTGGTCCAATTTAATTTATTTTGTTGTATAAAGATAAAAGCAAAGTGTTACATGAATATTCTTCACTAAATCCCTGCACACAATAAAAGTCTTTTGTATAATGTAATGTTCCTTTGCAAAAAAAGTGCTGACGGGGTAAAAGGCAAATCTTTTTTCCTAACCATCTGCAAATTAATCTAAATACATCCTAATCAAATTTTTTGGTTAAATGGCAGACTTTGGGTTGTATGAGGATAACATTGTTTTCAACTGAAAATCACTGAACAGCAACATTTCCAAGACTGCTCCTGTACATTTGTATTGAGTAATCTTCCTATAGTGTCCTTATATAAACTTGCTTTAACCTGTACTTTGGATATTTTTTTAAATATTACACACAGAGATGTTTAAACTTTTTCCAACCAGCATTCTCATGAGAATCAGAAATGTCATGCTTTTAAAATATTTTATATTTTATATTCACATTAACTCCTTCAAATACTTTTTTTTTTTTTTGTAATTACATTTCCATTCTGTTGTTCTTTTTATTACAAAGGACTGCTGGCACAAAGTAGCAGTTATACCTTTCTTTGCACAATCACAAGAAGGATAATGGAGAAGGACACATACAAGTGACATAATGAAGCACATAGAAATTAATGCCTATTTCAGATGATTACTAATGTGTTACAGTGATAACCAGCTGGAATAAAATGTATCTCGTTCACAGTCCCTGCACAAGGGACACACTTAAACGTGTGGGGGCACTAGAGAGCTAATAACAAACGCTAAGATAACAGAAAAACGAATAGTTAAACCCTATCCACATATAGTGATAAACACTAATCATATATGTATAGGCTATAATTAGTGAATAGTAATATCAGACAGTGCAAAAAATGGAATCAAATGTAAACTGTTGCTGGTGATACAGAATCACAACATAAGTCCATATACAATATAGTGCATCAATTGAATAATAGATTCCTTAGTGAATTTTATGACCAGTCCATAAACAATGGTAAATAAAAATCCAGTAGTAATCTTGAAGTGACACCTTCACCACCACTAACGCTTCCTGATGACGTGTTAGACGAAACGTACGTCGAGGCGGTACTTGGTCACGTTCTTACCTCATTTCCGGTCCCGCTGGCTTGCCGCTGTTGTAGGTGGAACGCACGCTAGTCTCCGACGAACGGACAGGATTTACAAGGAAACTTACCTATATAATATTATAGGTCTTCAAAGTTTTTGCTCATTTTTATATTTAATAAGAGTTAAAAAAAAGTGTAGAACTTATAGAAGAACCCATGTGTGTGTGTGTATAATATATATACAGGCATACCCCACTTTTAAGTACACAATGGGGTTTATTTACTAAAGCTGGAAAGTGCAAAATCAGGCTCACTTCTGCACAGAAACCAATGAGCTTCCAGGTTTAATTACCAAAGCTTAAAGCGGTGGTTCACCCATAAAAACGACTTTCCCCTATTACACTGCCCCCCCGCATTACAATACGATTATGCCTTTAATTTTTTTTTGGCTGCTGTACATACCTGGGTACAGCTATTCACCCGTGTCCTCCGGGTTGCGAGTCCCGCGGGAGTGGGCGTTCCTAACATGGCGGTGATTGACGTTTTGACTAAAAAATGAGCCCCGCAGTATAGCGCCGACTCGCCGTTCGGCTCCTTCCGCCAATCGTGATGCTGCTTACGCGACGGGGGGAGCTCGTTTTTTTAGTCAAAACGTCAATCACCGCCATGTTAGGAACGCCCACTCCCGCGGGACTCGCAACCCGGAGGACACGGGTGAATAGCTGTACCCAGGTATGTACAGCAGCCAAAAAAAAATTAAAGGCATAATCGTATTGTAATGCGGGGGGGCAGTGTAATAGGGGAAAGTCGTTTTTATGGGTGAACCACCGCTTTAATTAAACAAGCTGGAGTTAGAAGCTCATTGGTTTCTATGCAGAAGTGAGTCTGATTTTGAACTTTTCCATCTTTAGTAAATAAATCCCATTGTGTACTCAAAAGTGGGGTATGCCTGTATATACACAGTATTATTCTATGCTCTGTATTCCTCTTTCAGACCATTCTCGTTTGCCTGACAATAAGAAATCATATGTGAATAGATGGCATTTGCAGCCTCTGGGATCAACCATTTAAAACCAAAAAGAAAACATCCTCAGACAGACAAATTCATAATGATGACGTTCTACGGATGTCCTAAAGAATCTCTAGTTTATTTTTTAGGGGTTTTGACAACATGCCAAATAAAATAAAGAGGCTAATTAATATAAATTGGCAGTGTGATGTGCCTTTTACGTCCTGTTTTTAAATGTTAAAATAGATATTTTTCTTCCAAAGAACGTGCTATGACTGAAGTTGAGGTTTCAAGTTGAGGGCATTAAAGAGCCAAGATATTAAAAATAATCTTTCCTGTTTTTGTTAGAGAATCATTCACCTCACCATTGAGTAATGTGGACACTCAAAAGAAGGACCCTCCTACACTGCAATCTAGAAAAAAAAAGGAACCTGGCCTGATCACATTATTGAAAATCAGATAAAAAAAACCCATAGATTTTCTTTTTAAATCTGATCTAGGGATTAGTAAGATGAGTGTGGGGTGTAAATGGTAGAGAGGATGGAGAATTACCCTAAAAATGAGCTTAAAAATAGGATACTTTGCTCTATAACTTTACTTTGCCCAAGCAGGGGAACATCAAAAAAGGAAGCAGTGGGTTTCATTAGCAAGCAGGCAGGAGGGCACAGGGGTGGAAACAGTGAGAGCAGCAGCATCAAACAAACAGGCGGACCTAAAGAAGGCCACAAGAGAGAAAGCAACAGCAAGCAAACCAGAGGACCTACATGCAATTGCAGGAGAGGGAAGAATGAAGGCCCATTGACCCGCCCTGCACTAAGGAAAGGGAGCCTTGAATGCTGGATGCTTGGCAACTTAGTGGGGCGTCAACCTAATCAGTGAGCCGAAGTGGCTCCTTTTAGATTGGCTGCTATGGCACGAGGTGACTGGGTGGAGCCGGAACTTTAGAAAAGGCTACGCAGAGGCACGCCCCACTACTCTCGAGAAGATTTGACGTCACATGAGTTGTAAACCCACACCCCCGTTGTATGTTTTCGTCACAGCTTCTTTGCAGTTTTTACCTTGCCAGCAGTTGGCATTACTTTATGGGCTATGCCCTCAAGTTTAATTACAGGTCAGTTTAACGCCTGTCTCGCACTGATGGTGGAGACAGGCCTCTTAGACTATACGGTTTGTTTATATGCTCACGGTATAACCGTGACTGCTATGGTTTTTGGTATGTTGAGGGTTATATACTTATTTTCAATAAAGCTGTGGCCTTGCCCTACTTCCAATTTAAAGTGGCCTATGTGTCTTCTTTGGGGACAAGGTTTTTTGGTTGGGTTTTAAATATAAGGGGTGTTAAGACAAGCCTAAGCTTCTCAGCAGTCATGGCAGCAGTAGCACCAGTAGCACCAGTACTAGGCAGCAGAATCCAGAAGGAGCAGTGTTAAATGCAGGAACATCATAAGGACACAGGACCTGAAGAAGGCTACAGGAGGGAGAAAAGTGGGAATACACAAGGGACCTAGAGGAGGAAAGCGTAAAAGGGGGAGTAGCGTCAGCAGAACATGAGAACCTTAGGGACAGGATGGAGGACCTAGAGTAAGATGGATATGAGCAAACAATAGCAAAAGATAGAGGCATCAGGACTTCAACGTTGGTATCTTTGGGTGCATGAAGGGTAATCACTGGTGCAGAGGATTCTGGCATGGGAGCTGTGAGTATTCAAAGGATTACATTACTTAAAGGAGGATTAATGTTAGTTAGGTTCATGGGGAAGGTCAGTGTGAGGTGGAGGTCTTGGGGCAAGACATTACTACAATCACCGTAAACTATGAAAGCTAATGCATTACCAACAGACAGGCAGGAATATCCAGACAAAGCTGCAGGAGGGGGAACAGAGAGAACAGGAGCAGGCAGCCAGATCTAATCTTCCCCCTTAGGAAAGATTGGAGAAACTGAATTTATTCTCTCTTGAGATAAGCAGATTAAGGGGGGATATGATCAACATGTTCAAATATATAAGGGGTCCATATAGTAAACATGGTGTTGAGTTATCCACTTTACAATCAACACAAAGGACAAGTGGGCACTCTTTACGTCTCAAGGAAAAGAGATTTTACCTCCAAATAGGGAAAGTTTTCTTCACAGTAAGAGCTCTGAAAATGTGTAATAGACTCCTTGCAGAGGTGGTTCTGGCCAGCTTAGTAGATTGCTTTAGGGCTGGAAAGGCCTGGATTATTTCCTAAATATACATAATATGACTGGGTACTAACATTTATAGGTAAAGTTGATCCGGGGAATATCCGATTGCCTCTCGGGGGATCAGGAAGGAATTTTTTCCCCTGCTGTAGCAAGTTGGATCATGCTCTGCTAGGCTTTTTACGCCTTCCTCTGGATAAGCTGTGGGTGTGGAATAGGGTACAGTAGGTGAAGCCGATTTTGTGTCAATCTCGCTCTCTTTCTCAGCGAGATTGAGCACCTACGAGCCCCATCGCGGGAGCCAGCGCCGAGCTGGCTTGCCGCGATGGAGACAGAGCCGTCATAGAAGCGACGGGAGATCCGACTTGGATTCCCGCCAATTCTACACGTGTGCGGCGTTTGTTATGAATCCTGAGGGGGAAGTCCCCGCCGGATTTTAAATAAAAATCCGGCATGGGTCCCCCCCCTCAGGAGCATACCGGGCCCTTAGGTCTGTTATGGGTTGTAAGGAGAGCCCCCCTACGCCGAAAAAAACGGCGTAGGGGGTCCCCCTACAATCCATACCAGACCCGTATCCAAAGCACGCTACCCGGCCAGCCAGGAAGGGAGTGGGGACGAGCGAGCGCCCCCCCCCCCCCCCTCCTGAGCCGTACCAGGCTGCATGCCCTCAACATGGGGGGGTTGAGTGCTCTGGGGCAGGGGGCGCACTGCGGCCCCCCCACCTCAGAGCACCCTGTCCCCATGTTGATGAGGACAGGGCCCCTTCCCGACAACCCTGGCCGTTGGTTGTCGGGGTATGCGGGCGGGAGGCTTATCGGAATCTGGGAGCCCCCTTTAATAAGGGGGCCCCCAGATACCGGCCCCCCACCCTAAGTGAATGAGTATGGGGTACATCGTACCCCTACCCATTCACCTGCAAGAAAAGTGGTAAAAACACAAATAAACCACACAGTGTATTAAAATATTTTATTTTTCTGCTCCGGAGGCCGCCCCCTGTCTTCTTTATTAGCTCTTTTACCAGGGGGGGCTTCTTCTTTGACGTCTTCGGGTGGGTGGGGGCCGCCGTCTGGTTCTCTTCCACCGCCGGGGGGGGTGGCTTTTAAAAAAGCCCCCACCCCCCCGGCGGGTTTCCTCCGGCGTCTTCGGCGGGGCTCTTCTTCTTCCGCTATCCCGACGGGTCTTCTCAACTCTCCGGGGTTCTCCTTCTGTCTTCGCCGCTCTCCGTTGTTGACTCGTCGCACCCCGGTTCTTCGTCTCGCAGTCCGGTCCCTTCTTCCGTGCTGTACGTCTTCTTCTGTGCTGTGAGTTCTTCTTCCGCGCTGTGACGTCATGTTCTTCACTTCTCTTCTTCTCCCCATGTTGACTCGCCGGTCCTCCTCGCTGAAATGACGGATGCGCGCCTTGCATAGGACCTATATAGGCCTCGCAGTCCCATCATGCTCTGTACCTACCCATGTGATACCTACCCACGTGGGTAGGTATCACATGGGTAGGTACCAGAGCATGATGGGATTGTGAGGCCTATATAGGTCCGATGCAAGGCGCGCATCCGTCATTTCAGCGAGGAGGACCGGCGAGTCAACATGGGGAGAAGAAGAGAAGTGAAGAACATGACGTCACAGCGCGGAAGAAGAACTCACAGCACAGAAGAAGACGTACAGCACGGAAGAAGGGACCGGACTGCGAGACGAAGAACCGGGGTGCGACGAGTCAACAGCGGAGAGCGGCGAGACCCCCCGGATAGCGGAGAAGACCCGTCGGGATAGCGGAAGAAGAAGAGCCCCGCCGAAGACGCCGGAGTTAACCCGCCGGGGGGGTGGGGGCTTTTTTAAAAGCCACCCCCCCCGGCGGTGGAAGAGAACCAGACGGCGGCCCCCACCCACCCGAAGACGTCAAAGAAGAAGCCCCCCCTGGTAAAAGAGCTAATAAAGAAGACAGGGGGCGGCCTCCGGAGCAGAAAAATAAAATATTTTAATACACTGTGTGGTTTATTTGTGTTTTTACCACTTTTCTTGCAGGTGAATGGGTAGGGGTACGATGTACCCCATACTCATTCACTTAGGGTGGGGAGGCCGGTATCTGGGGGCCCCCTTATTAAAGGGGGCTCCCAGATTCCGATAAGCCTCCCGCCCGCATACCCCGACAACCAACGGCCAGGGTTGTCGGGAAGGGGCCCTGTCCTCATCAACATGGGGACAGGGTGCTCTGAGGTGGGGGGGCCGCAGTGCGCCCCCCTGCCCCAGAGCACCCAACCCCCCCATGTTGAGGGCATGCAGCCTGGTACGGCTCAGGAGGGGGGGGGCGCTCGCTCGTCCCCACTCCCTTCCTGGCTGGCCGGGTAGCGTGCTTTGGATACGGGTCTGGTATGGATTGTAGGGGGACCCCCTACGCCGTTTTTTTCGGCGTAGGGGGGCTCTCCTTACAACCCATAACAGACCTAAGGGTCCGGTATGCTCCTGAGGGGGGGACCCATGCCGGATTTTTATTTAAAATCCGGCGGGGACTTCCCCCTCAGGATTCATAACACGCCGCACACGTGTAGAATTGGCGGGGATCCAAGTCGGATCTCCCGTCGCTTCTATGACGCGCTTGCTGGGATGTGCTGTCACTATTCCAGTGAGTGTGAGATGCCGGCGAGATCTCGGCACCCTGTCGCCGAGAATCAGCGCGACGCTGTCGTGCTAAAAGCACAATATCACAAACACCTACTGTATATGGGATTGTATGATATTATTATTGTTATTTTTTTTGTGGTTGAACTGGATGGACAAACTATGCAACTATGTAGCAGTCACAAAGGGAGAGACAGGGGGCAACTTCAGCACATGCACAACATGCAGCGATTGCGGCTCCTCTGAGAAGTATAAAGGAACCCTACATTTAGGTGATCAGATCCATGGGGGTTATTTACTAAAGGCAAATCCACTTTGCACTACAAGTGGAAACTACAAATGCAAAGGGGTAGATTTACTAAAGGCAAATAGTCTGTGCACCGTGCAAGTGCAGTTGCTTCAGAGCTTAGTAAATGAGGTAAGGCTTCACTTTTCAAAGAATATCCAATCACATGCAAGGAAAATAAAAAAAACAGCATTTTTGCTTGCACATGATTGGATGATGGAAGTTAGCAGAACTTCTGCTCATTTACTAAGCTCTTGAGCAACTGCACTTGCAGAGTACACAGTCTATTGCCTACCCCAAAGTTTACTTGAAATTGCACTGAAAGTGCACTTGGAAGTGCAGTCGTTGTAAATCTGAGGGGTAGATCTGAAATGAGGGGAAGCTCTGCTTTTTTTATCATCCAATCATGTGTGAGCTAAAATGCTGTTTTGTATTTTCCTGGCATGTCCCCCTCGGATCTACAGCGACTGCACTTCCAAGTGCACTTTTAGTGCAATTTCAAGTGTAGTTTGCACTTGTTGTGCAAAGTGGATTTCCCTTTAGTAAATAACCCCCATGTCTTCATATGTACAAAGTATTACAAAACAGCTGGTTGGGTCTGCTCTGCTTGTCCTTGGTTCGACTCCAGAGAAATATGCCTAGTTTCTCATAGCAAACTTTTCTCCCGATAAAATCAAAACAAGGCAAAGATAAAGACAAGATTAATTATGGTAGTATCGAAGAAAGGGAAAGCACAGCTGCTGATTATTATACATTTGCCAGCTGTGATTCTGTCTGTGGAGTATGAGAGGTATACTATATATCAACAGCACCACTAATTACCAGAGTTTATGTTAATAGTGATTGGTGATTTAATACACCCGCTTGCTAGACACGTGATGGAAGAGTGCAAGTGTTACAGATATGTTAAAAGGTGAAAGATGCATTTTAGGCAATATGCTAACGTGATGCGCTTTGAAAGTTATCGGGCCTGAAGAAATATTTTGATTAAAAACCCAATTGCTTATATTGTACATTACGTAAATGGAATTTATAGATAAAAAATTTAACTAAAGTTGATCATAGTGGCCAGCTGATTCAATTGGCTTCCAAGGAGAAAAAGCGGAGAATGTAGTATATTGCGTCCATACTGTTCAAAATTAAAACTTTAGAGTCTGGATATAAGAAAGCATTCATTTCAACTATTGTCTCAGAATTCCAAATGCGTAGAAACAAGCGTATGATGGTACAATTGTAAGATCATGAAAAATATTTGAAAAGGCTAATGCCGCGTACACACGACCGTTTTTCACGACGAGAAAAATTCTATTTTTTAAATTGGTCATTAAAAATGACCGTGTGTAGGCTCCAGAGCATTTTTCTCATCGTGAAAAATGGGCATTAAAAATTTAGAATATGCTCTAATTTTGCTCGTCGCTTTTTCACATCGTCGTTTTTCAGGTAGTGAAAAATGGTCATGTGTAGGCTTTAATGACGGGAATAAAACGTGCATGCTCAAAAGTAAGTTATGAGACGGGAGCACTCGTTCTGGTAAAACTAGCGTTTGTAATGGAGATAGCACATTCGTCACGCTGTAACAGACTGAAAAGCACGAAGACTGAAAAGCGCTAATCGTCTCTCACCAAACTTTTACTAACACTAAATCAGCAAAAGCAGCCCAAAGGTTTTTTTTTCACGATCGTCTGTATGCAAGGCAGGCTTGGCAAGAATCACGTAGAGAAAAACGTTGTTTTTCCCATGACATGAAAAATGGTCGTATGTATGCGGCTTTAGGAGTTAATCATTATGACACAGTGCTGTTTTTCCTGTCTACTCTCATGTCTCAGCAGTTCAGCCACCTTGTCACACATTAGTTCCAACTCTGATTAAAATTTTATGAATTTTCGGCACGTAATGAAAGTATTTTTTAAATCTCAACAACATCATTATTTATAGGTACTTTAACTTTTTCTCTTTCAAAAGATATTATGTTTGACTTTTAGGGGAGAATTTACTAGGCAAATAGTTTGCAGTTTGCAAAGTGCTGTTGCGCTTTGCAAGTGCAGTTGCTCCAAAGCTTAGTAAATGAGCAGAAGCTCTGCTGATCTTCCATCATTTGTGCAAGCAAAAATGCATTTTTTCCTTGCTCGTGATTGGGTATGCTTTGTAAAGTGAAGGCTTACCTCATTTACTAAGCTCTGGAGCAACTGCACTTGCAACTTGCAAATGCACTTTTCAAAGCGCACAGTCTATATGCCTTTAGTAAATCAACCCCTTAATGTCACCCAAATTTTTTTTTGTTTTTTTTAAACCAACTCCAGCCAGAGCATTTTTTTTCTTTTTAGAACTAGAGTGTGAGAGGTTTACGACCTCTTTCGTGGGTTTTATTGTTGTTCCCCTATTGGCTATATTTCTATTTTCCTCCTCTCTCAAAGACACCCGGTATGTTATGGTGTGACAAAGCATCACCAGAAAAGGAAGGGAATAAGGAATAAAACCAACAGGCAATAATGAAAACCAGTTAGATTTAAACCCTTCCCTACTCTATCCAAAACTACACTATATTGCCAAAAGTATTGAGATGCCTGCCTTTACACGCATGTAGCGCCCCGCTCCTGATGATCAAGCGCTATGTTAAATTTAGTGGGTGTCTGAGCAGATAGCTGGCTCAGACTTTTATGATTAATGCTAAATCAGCCCCTGTTCTGGCTGTGGCTGGAGGGATTTCCCACTGCTGCCTGTAGGTGGCGATACCACCACAGGCCAGTGTTGGAATTCTGGCAAGCCATGGTGTATTGAGTGTCTTTCCTCGGGAACGGCCCAGTGGGAATGGTCTCCCTGCTGGGCATGCTGGAGAAGGATACTTAAGAGGCAGATGCCATTTTTAGGGGCCCTACGCCTCGCGCCCTCCTGGCGTGAGGTATGTGTTGTGTGAATTTTGGCCTCGGGACTACATTGGCCCGAGGCTGCATTTCTACAGAGTAGGCCCAGCTGTCCTGACTGGGGCCTATGATAGCAAAGGGATCCCAGCTGTCTGTCTTACGAGAGGAGGCTACTTAGTATGGGAAACCGGGGGAGGACCTGCCCTGGAAGAGACCGAGCGGAAGGCGTGTCTTGGGATAGGCCTGGTGACTCTATTAAGGGAGGATCCACAGCTCAAGTTACCCTACAGTTTCGCCGGGTTGGCTTAAAGGCTCTTTAACTGTATGGCTGGAAGTTCGGGTACCAAATCCTGTGGTTGAGGCCTCCGGATTGTTCATTTTTGCTCGCAACCAGTCTGTGGCAGAGACTGTTACTGATCATTGTTTCTGAATCATTCTGGCTGCTAGGCCAGGTGAGAGGGGCCTATCCGGGTGAGCAATACCCACTTGAGAGGAAGTAGTGAATGACTTTTGGAACTTAGAAGTTTTCCCCAGTGATCTGTGCTGTGTACCTGAACCATACCATTCCGCCTTCACCCTTCTACTTTCTTTGCAAGTTATGAGAAATATAAAACCTGACAGTTAAAGGTTTTACAACTTGTGTGGACATTGGAGTTTTTTTACAGACTTTCTTCCCCTAGACAACGAGAGTTGAGGTAACGTGCAAACTCAAAACTAACCAGCAGCTCCTACGGGGGTAGTGCTACACGCACATGAACTTTAATGGCATCCCAGTCTTAGTCTGTAGGGTTCAAAATTTAGTTGACCTACCCTTTGCAGCTATAACAGCTTTAACTCTTCTGGAAATTATTCAGAGAAGCAGCCAAGAGGCCCATGGTAACTCTGGAGGAGCTGCAGAGATCCACAGCTCAGGTGGGAAAATCTGTCCACAGGAGAACTATTAGTTGTGCACGTTACAAATCTGGCCTTTATGGAAGAGTGGCAAGAAGAAAGTCATTGTTGAAAGAAAGCCATAAGATGTCCCGTTTGCAGTTTGCAAGAAGCCATGTGGGGGACACAGCAAAGATGTGGAAGAAGGTGCTCTGGTCAGATGAGACCAAAATTGAACTTTTTGGCCTAAAAGCAAAACGCTATGTGTGGCGGAAAACTAACACTGCACATCACCCAGAACACATGATGGTGGTAGCATCATGTTGTGGGGATGCTTTTCTTCAGCAAGGACAGAGAAGCTGGTCAGAGTTGATGGGAAGATGGATGGAGCCAGGGCAATCGTAGAAGAAAACCTGTTAGAGTCTGCAAAAGACTTGAAACTGGGGTGGAGACTTGAGACTGGGGCGGAGGTTCACCTTCCAGCAGGACTACGACCCCAAACATACAGCCAGAGCTACAATGGAATGGTTTAGATCAAAGCATATTCATGTGTTCGAAATTAGAATGGCCGAGTCAAAGTCCAGACCTAAATCCAATTAAGAATCAGTGGCAAGACTTGAAAATTGCTGTCCTCAGACGCTCTCCATCCAATCTGACAGAGCTTGAGCTATTTTGCAAGGAAGAATGGGCAAAAATGTCACTGTAGATGTGCAAAGCTGGTAGAGACATCCTCAAAGAGACTTGAAACTGTAATTACAGCGAAAGGTGGTTCTACAAAATATTGACTCTGGGGGGCTGAATACAAATGCATGCCAACATTTTCACATATTTATTTGTAAAAAATTCGGAAAAACACATTTTTCATTTTCCTTTCACTTCACAATTATTTGCCCATTTGTGTTGGTCTATAACATAAAATCACAATATATGCATTTATGTTTTGGTTGTAACATGACAAAAATGTGGAAAATTTCAAGGGATATGAATACTTTTTCAAGGCACTGAATGCACACTCCTGAGGATACCGTGCCCATCATTTATATCTACACATCTACAGGGTCACTCTGAATGGAAACAATAGACACTGCAGTCTCTAATTACATGAAATGATCACAATGTTCTTGTGATCTTGGTCTAGACCAGTGTTTCTCAACCTTTTTTCAGTTAAGGCACCCTTTAAAATTCTGCACAGATGTCAAGGCACCCCATTTTATGATGTAAAAAACGAAACTTTTTTTTTAAATATAAAAAGGCACCAACCATGTGCAAAAAAAAAAGTGTATCAGCTTCCCCTTTAAGTGTGAATCACACTAATGAATCAAACAAAAACATGTAAACTACATGCATCCTTACTTACATATATCAATCAACACAACTTTTACAAACTGTGATAATCAATAAAGTGCCTTAAAATTAAAAGCAACAAAAATCCTGCAAATAAAAACAAATAATATATCAATGTCCCATTCGTGATGGGTTTGTGCATATATATTTTAATAAACATGGGCTGTGAAATATGCAAAATGAAGTTCTTATTGTGCTATGACCACTTCCGAAACTGTATCTTGCTCTTTAATTAAATGCTTTTCATCCACCGTGCATCTTTATATAATTCCAAGAAAAACTTGGGTTTTTCTTTTCATCCCAAACTATTTTCCTCGCTGTTGTGGCTGAAATTTTAGTTGGTCTACCTGACCGTGGTTTGGTTTCAACAGAACCCCTAATTTCCCACTTCTTGATTAGAGTTTGAACCCTGCTGATTGGCATTCTCAATTCCTTGGATATCTGTTTATATCCCTTTCCTGTTTTATACAGTTTAACTACCTTTTCCTGCAGATCCTTTGACAATTTATTTGCTTTCCCCGTGACTCGGAATTCAGAAACATCAGTGCAGCACTGGATGAAAGATGCAAGGGTCTGTCAGGAGTCCAGAAACTCATTGCCCTTTTATACACACACACACACTAATTACAAGCAAAC
This sequence comes from Rana temporaria, assembly GCF_905171775.1. Lineage (NCBI taxonomy): Eukaryota > Metazoa > Chordata > Amphibia > Anura > Ranidae > Rana > Rana temporaria. Next base: position 177,962,239 of record NC_053494.1, on the reverse strand, counting down.
AGATCACAAGTGAGGATGGTTACCTTTAATAGCCATTCAAACCCCTTTGTGTCAACTTGTGTGCATGTCATCGGGCCAAAATCGCCAGGGTATGTAAACTTTTGATCAGGGTCATTTGGATAGTTTCTGTTGTCATTATGATTTAAAAAGAGTAAAACACAGTTGATTGAGATTTAACTTACTTAAATCTGACCAAACAAGAGTCTAGTAGGCATCCCGGGTATGAATTTTTTTTAAAAAGAAAATTATAAAATTATAATATAATAAATAATTATACATAATTATAACAAATAATAATATAATTATAATAAAAATTATTCAATAATGTAATCAACTCAAAATCACTGAAATTTGCTCAGTTGCAGAATTGTCACTGTCATTACTTTTATTTTTTTTATAAAGAATTTCCCCACAAATCGCTATCGCTCAATTCTGCAAGTGATTATAATTTATTATCGCTGTTTTCTAGCTGCTCTAAAACCATTTTTGACATAAAGGGACACTTTTGGTTGCTTTGGACAATCTACAGTTTGCAGGCAGAAAGAACAGTTTTTATTATATAAAAGAACATGTAGGGCACTGGGCAGACCACCAGACCACCATTTTTTACATACAGTACTGTAATCTTTAAGATTACAGTATACTGTATGTAATGTGTTTGTTTACTTTTTTGAATTTGGTGCCATTCTCCGCCCCCCTGTGCGTCGTAACGTCGCAGGGAACGGAGATCGGCGGCACACGGGCACTGTGTGAATCGAGCGAGGACCCGCTCGCTCACACAGCGGGATGCATCGCAGGATCCAGGGACAAGGTAAGTAACTTTGTCTGTGGATTCAGCGAGCAGGTAAGCTGTTCAAACATGCCTAGCTTCATGTGAAAAAGTAATTGCCCCCTAACCCTAATAACTGGTTGTGTCACCCTTGGTGGCAAAAACTGCAATCAAGCGTTTGCTATAACTGGCAATGAGTCTTTCACATGGGAGCAATTTTGGCCCACTCTTTGCAGAATTGTTTTAATTCAGCCACATTGGAGGGTTTTCCAGCATGAATGGCCTGTGTAAGGTCATGATACAGCATCATAATTGTATTTAAAGTCCAGGCTTTGACTAGGCCACTCCCAAATCTAAATTTTGCTTTCTTTGAACCATTTGGAGGTGGACTTGTTGTTGTGTTTCGGATCATTGTCCTGCTGCATAACCCAGGTGCACTTGAGCTTGAGGTCACAAACTGATGGCCAGACATCCTCCTTTAGGATTTTCTGGTAGAGCTCAGAATTCATGGTTCCATCAATTATGGTAAGTCATTCAGGTCCCGAAGCTGCAAAGCAGCCCCAGACCATCACACTACCACCACCGCTACCATATCTGACTGTTGGTATGAAATGCTGTATTTGTTTTATGCCAGATGTAACGGGATGCACACCTTCCAAAAAGTAACATTTTTGTCTCATTAGTCCACAGAATATTTGCCTAAAAGTCTTGGGGATAATCAAGATGTTTTTTGGTAAATGTGAGATGAGCCATTGTGTTCTTTTTGGTCAGCAGCCCAGTCTCTTTCTTATTGTTGAATCATGAACACTGATCTTACCTGAGGCAAGAGAGACCTGCAGTTCTTTAGTTGTTCTGGGTTCTTTTATGACATCCTGAATGTGTTGTTGTCATGCTCTTGGAGTAATTTTTGTAGGCCGGCCACTTCTGGGAAGGTTCATGACTGTGCCAAGTTATATCCATTTGTGGATAATGGCTCTCCCCATGGTTCACAGGAGTTGCAAAGCCTTAGAAATGGCTTTGAAACCACTTTCTAGACAGATACATGTACATTACTTGGTTTCTAATCTGTTCTTGATTTTTTTTAGATTGTGGCATTATGTGTGGCTTTTTGTGATCTGTTAGCGTGCTTCACTTTGTCAGACAGTTTCTATTTATGTGATTTCTTGATTCAACAGGTCTGGCAGTAACCAGGCCTGGGTGTGGCAAGTGAAATTTAACTCAGCTTTCCACTTGTGGTTAATCACAGTCCATTCATGATTCAGCATGGGATGGGGCAATTACTTTTTCACATAGGGCCAGGCAGGTTTTCCCTTAATAAATGAAATAATAATCATTTAAAAACTGTACCTTGGATTTACTCGGGTTATCTTTGTGTAATATTAAAATGTGTTTGATGATCTGAATCATTTAAGTGTGAGAAATATGAAAAACTATAAAAAAAAATCAGGAAGGGGCAAATACTTTGTTACACTTTATTTTACAGTTGTGTGGAAATCTAAAAAACAAAACTTCCAAAGGGCTGTAATGGTGGGAACTTCCCAACTAAAAAGTTGTTGCACTTGAAGTTAATTTGTATTGCAATTATCTGTAGAGGGGTTTCCACCAGCCCTGCTAAGTTTAATTTATTATGTCTTGTTTTCAGTTTGATGTGTATTATATGTGAAGTTGCATATCACAGACCGGTATTGTGGTAATATTGAAGTTTATTGAGATTTCCATACATTAGAGGGTCCCACCATTATTGTTAAGAAATAGATTAGCAAGTTAGCACTGCACTTTGTTTTATTTTGTGGCGTGGAAACACACTTAACAGTGCTTAGCAGAAGGCCCTTTACTGACACTTTTTTGATTTTACCTTCAGTAGTTTATTGTAAAATAGTAGTGTGGTAATTTCCTATTATACTAAAGATTGGCATGTGGCATTAATAAACATCAATGGATTTCAGTTGTGTCCCACCAGGCCACTCCCCCATGGACAATGTGCCTGGCTGCAGATTTCATCTCCCCATCCCTGTACCGATGGGCACCGATAGGCAGCACTGATGGGCATTGATTGGCACTGATGAACACCATTCATGGACACTGACAGAGGAGACGGGAGTTTCACATGCAGCAGATCGTGAGTCTTCCCAGAGCCGCTCAGTGTGTGTGAAACTCAGGTAATGCAACTGCTTTCAGGTCACAACTCGCGGGACCAAGCAGCTATCAAACACCAGCCAATGATTGTGCTGCTTAAGAAAGGGGGTGAAGCCATATAAATGTAGCGGCCCGCCTAGACCCTATCCCATTGGCTGGTGTTTGATAGCTGTTCGGTCCTGCCCAACCCTGACATCACTGCCGAGTTGTGACAGCTGGTCTCTCTCCCTGCAAGCAGTTACATTACCTGACAGTTTCACATACAATGAGCAGCTCTGGCAAGTCTTACGATCTGCTGCATGTGAAACTGCTGAAAAGGGAACACGGGCTGCTTGGATGCAGCATTTCAGAGCAAATCCCGAGAGACAGCACTGTGATTAGGGTGTGCCCAGACACACGCCTATGGTAATAATTGTCAGGAAGGCCCTAAGATTGCACAATGCCAGTTTAAAAATAAAAAAACATATTTCTTTAAAACAGGAAACATGCTTAAGAAACTTTGACTCACCTGCAGATTGTGCCATGCTCCCTGAACTTAAAACATAATTATGAGCAAGCCTGTTGATTATGATGACTCTGCCACTTATGAGGACATCTGTTTTAACCAAGCAGCAGATTGTTGCTAGTTTGCTTTGTACTTTGCAAAGCCCTACATATAAGCTTGTAAACTGTGACCAGTGTGTTATAGAGTTCTAAAGGTCCTCTCTCACTCTGAGCCACAGCTCCCTTCCCAAGTTACAGGCAGGCTTTAGCCACAGTAATACCTTTAGGTGGATTCAGAAAGACTTAGGCCGGCGTATCAGTAGATACGCCGGCCTAAGTCTGAATCTGTGCCAACGCAAATTTAAGCATATTCTGGTAACCAGATACACTTAAATTAGGCCAAGATACGAGCGGCGTAAGTGTCTTACCCGTCGTATCTTAAAGTGTAATTTTTAGGCTGGCCGCTAGGTGGCGCTTCCATTGCGTTCGGCGTAGAATATGTAAATGACTAGATACGCCGATTCACGAACGTACGCCCGGCCGACGCAATACACATACGCCGTTTACGTAAGGCATTTTCAGGCGTAAAGTTATTCCATCAAATAGCTGGACTAGTAATGTTAAGTATGGCCGTCGTTCCCGCGTCGAAATTTGAAAATTTTACGTAAGTTTGCGCAAGTCGTCCGTGAATAGGGCTGGACGTAATTTACGTCCACGTCGAAACCAATACGTCCGGGCGGCGTACTTTGCCGCAATGCACACTGGGATATGTACACAGACGGCGCATGCGCCGTTCGTAAAAAACGTCAATCACGTCAGGTCACAGTTAATATACATAAAACACGCCCCACATCCTCATTTGAATTAGGCGCGCTTACGCCGGCCCCATTTACGCTACGCCGCCGTAACTTAGCAGGCAAGTACTTTGTGAATACAGTACTTGCCTTGCAAACTTACGGCAGCGTAGTGTAAGACTATTGACTAGGGAATGCAAAAGCAGCTTGAAGCAGTTTAAAAGATGGTTGGGAGGTAAAAAGTGGTTCTGGCCAAATTAAATGCTATTGACTCAAATCCTAACGAACTTAAAATATGTTGTACTTTTTGCCTACAGATTCTTCTAGGCCTAGAAAAATGCAACCAAGAATTCCAGGATCCTGAGCTCTACCCTTTCTCTGTACCCATTGCAGTCCCTCCTCCAACCATTGTAGCATAAGAGAATCATGTGAAGGGAAGCTGCAGTCTTGTTACGGTAATAAATGCACACCCCAGCACTTTATTTAGTGTTTGTGCACTTATAATTTACATTTGCCATAGACCGCTAGAATTGTAAGATTTCGAGCTATTCTAGTCTCTATGGCCCCTTTCAAAAAGGGCGGCTGTTCTGTCACAGTTAAAAGCATGTTTCTTTCCCGTGAAATTCAAGACTCCAGGCACATCGATCAGCTGCATTTGTACAGTGCGATTAGCTGCGTTTACGTGTGTATACATGCGGCTGCGTTTGCACTCACCTCGGTTATCCTGTTCACTTGACATATTGTCCCAGTTTGGTGTCACAAATCGGTACACTTACTCCCATTTCAACCTTTTCATTACTCTGTCTGCGTATCCTGGGCATTCTGAGTCCCATATCTCCGGTCGGTCTTGCAAAGTTGCACCAGAGATATAATGGCCTCATGTGCAATATCACACACCGCGATCGCCATGCTCCTCTTTCTCTCTCCCTCTCCTCAACTTCCTGTGTCATTCCCAGGTGTACCTTGTTATTATGATGCACTTCCTCTTGGTTTGTTTCTTTTGTTTGCGCTGCTATTCGCAGCCGACACAGTGCACTGCGATTACCTGCAGTTATGTGCAGATAGCTGCGCTAAATCATTCGTGGACGCAGTCAATTTTATTCTATCTGCTCCAAACCGCATGTAACAAAACCGTCGCTAAACGCAGTGTGTGAATGGGGCCATAGGAAAGTATTGTGTGCGTTTAGCTGCGATAGATAACTTGATCTATCTGCAGCTAAAAGCACAATTCTATCCGCCCATGTGAAAGGGGCCTATCAGTACCATCTGGCTTAACAAAAGAAGATTTAAAAATCAACTGAACATGGTGAAAAATTATCAGCCGACCTGTATTAGATTCACATGAACATATTCGCCAACACACCACAGATCGTATGATGTGCCTGACGAAGAGGTCCCACGTGGCCTCGAAACGTTGCACTTCTTGTGATGCTTTCTTTGCATTAAAACTTTTGGATGTTATATACGATCCGTGGTGTGCTGGCGAATATGTTCATGTGGTTGATTGTTCCAGTACCCAGCTGGTGATCGCTTCAGCACCCATTTTTGTATTTATGAGCCGATTCTCCAGGAAGGTGTGCGATTGGAATAATAACTAGACTGTATTCGATTCAGTCATCCACAGGTGCAGTGGCTGCCAAATACAATAGCAGGCACGGAGGATTCCTCTATCCATCCATTTTTGGTCTGACCTTTAACTATAAATAATAATTATATAATTATAATAAACATAATAATAATAATAATAATAATTATAAAAAAAATAAAAAGGAAAACAATTTTTTTTCCCGTTACGGATAGAAGGAAGAGGGATTAGAACACCGGTCAGCTTTTTATTGTTGTCATTACGGAGACTCACCTTCTCAAATTTTCCTGTTCATCATTATCACCAAAACTGAAAGGGAAATAAAATCCCATAGTTTGGGTTAACACCAGAACAGGAATAGATGGGAAATCATCCAATTGAGACACTTATAACCCTAATGACAACCTGGGATTCCCTTACTTCGGAGGGATTTCCTCTCACTTGCTCACTGGCTATGGGTCAAGACGTCCAGGGAAATGAAAATCTCCCCAGTGAGACATAAATGGCAAAAAATGTAAATAAAAACAGTCAGGGGTTACAACCCTGCCTTGTTCTATCCACAATTAATAAAAAGAAGTCTTTCATTTTTTTCTATGTTAAGATTTGAGATTTTAATAATGAGCTGCTGAAACAAAGTAAAAAAATAAAGGCTACAAGTTATTTGTCAATAAACAATGTTCCAGATGGCAGCAATAGAGGTGTAGATCATTCTCAGTATATAAATTGCAGTGCAAAAAATGCACATGTGTTGTGGTGCATTGGCTAGGTGTATTAATGACAGCAGACTGCACTTAGTTCCATCTGTTGTGGTAACGTGCAGTAAAATACAAAAGTTGTAGTACTTTAAAATAAAGCACAGATGTAATTACAGCTTAAAAGAGTGCAAATTAAATGCATGTATAAGAACATGCCAAAAGATTTGTAATGTTATGCACATGCTGCAAAAGGTGGGTGACAACACAATTTTAAAGCAGGCTATTCTATAAACTCCATGGCACTGTTCTTCTTCTGCATAATAGTCACACTATTTTCAATTACATCGCTCCTCACTCACTAATGCCCTGTACACACGATCGGTCCATCCGATGAAAACGGACTGATGGATTTTTTCATCAGTTATCCGATGAAGGTGACTGATGATCAGTCGTGCCTACACACCATCGGTTAAAAAAACGATCATGTCAGAACGCGGTCACGTAAACCACGTACGACAGCACTATAATGGGGAAGTTCAAATCCAATGGCGCCACCCTTGGGGCTGCTTTTGCTGATTTCGTGTTAGTAAAAGACGATTCGCGCTTTTCTGTCTGTTACAGCGTGATGAATGTGCTATCTCCATAACAAACGCTAGTTTTATCAGAACGAGCGCTCCCGTCCCCTAATTTAGTCTGAACATGCATGGATTTTTAACCGATGGACGTGCCTACAGACGATCGTTTTTTTTTCTATCGGTTAGTTAACCATCAGATCATTTTAAAATAAGTTCCTAAAACCGATGGGGCCCACACACGATCGGTTAGTCTGATGAAAACGGTCCATCAGACCGTTTTCATCAGACAAACCGATCGTGTGTACGCGGCATTAGGCCTGGTTCACACCTTTGTAGGTAGCAGATTGCATATTCCAGGTGCGTTATGCATTTTTTAATACACATTTTTAATCCAAGTCTATGGAACAAAAAAAAAGAAAAAAAAAAGTCTCTGGCCCTTTCCATAAAATGCATAGATGTGAACATGACCCATAGGAAACCATTATAAATGGACTGTAGTTTGCTAAAAACACACTACAAAATGCATAGGTGTGAACCAGGCCTAACTCCATTGAGTACCTAGTGCTAAAATCCACAATCTCATCAATTAATAACAAAAGTCCCATCATAAACCAATAAAGTGCATGCTTATGTATAAAATAAAGTGCATCAATAAAAAGTGTAATTATATGACACAGTGTGAGAGTGCTTATTCTGTGCCCGGTTCATAAAACTCAAAGTGCACATTCATGATCAAAGTCTTCCTTCCTCTTTGCTTTACTCAGTAACACCATCCCGCGACACTCCAACCACGTTGGGGGACTGACTCACCAGATGTTGTCGACCTCTTAAATTAGGAAGTAGGTCTGATCACAGCTGTGGAGTTAGTCATACCCTAGAGAGCCTTTCTTCACACTTCCTACAAACTCAACAACCCTTAAATGGATAAGGGTTAAACAACATAGAAGGGAGACCATCATAGCACTAAACTATATTTATTCAATAAAAAGTAGAAACAGGTACAGTTTTTTTTTTTTAAAATACATACAGCAGCGGTTAAGATAGGTTAGGGTAATAGGAAAGCAAAGCAAGATGGAAGGAAAAGTCATCATGTCATGAGTTTTGACAACTAAATGATTAGCTGGTAGATGATCATGGGCATCACATCCCTAAAGTCTATCCAAAATCCTACTTTCATTGAAGATGCATTACACAATAGTATTTGTATAAAAGTATACATTTTATTCACATGAAATAAAATGAAATACATTAAAATAAAATGAATTCAGTTCCTAAAAACCACTAGACATGTGCATTCGTTTTCGTCCGAATGCATTTTCGTCCGAATTTCAAATGATAACGAAAGCACAGAAAACGAAAAACAAAAGATCAGACATAAACAAATGCTTTATTTTTGTTTTCATTGCGGTCGAATGTGCCTAACCTTAATTCTATTAGTCCAATATTATTCTACATAAAGAGAAAAGATTCGACATAGAGAGACATGAAGAGTCGAATTTTTTTTTTTTTTTAAGATTCTGTCGAGTCTTTTTTTTTTTTTTTTTTTTCTTAGAACATTCGACAGACACCATAAGCCTTCAAAGACAGATTCAACCTTAATTTGGATTTTCGGACAAATGCATTTTTTTAACGAAAAACAAAATAAATAAAAACGAATTTCGGGAGTACTGTAACTAAATACATTTATTTTTCGGACGAAAACGATGTTTTCATATAGTTAACATATAGTACTTCTAACCAACTAACAAACTGATTGTTGTGGGAAACGTGCCGTTTGTGCAGAGTCTACACCTACTTCTAATATTCTGATATTGGGAGGTTAAACCCAGTCTGTGAGCAATTACGCTGACATGCACGTCCCTCCCCATGGTCCAGTGATTGCAAGTACATAAAATATCTAACATATAAAGTATCACACTGACAATATCTAGTACATGTAAGCGGACAATCTAAATAGTATGCTTAGCCTTACCTTTAGTTGCCAGCAGCGTCACGGGGACAGCAATAACTACGACAACTACTGCCCCGACCAGCAGACCGATAAACCACTTCACCCATGTCTGGAAGACACATTTTAAAAGTAAAAGTAAAAGTTTTATTAAAAAGCCAAAAGATTTGGAATTATTTTTTTTTGTATTCAAAAAGAACCTCTAAGTAACAGAAATACAGAAAAAGCCTGTTTTTAACAGGTCCGGGTTCCTGGGCTGCCATCCAGATCCTGGCTTCCCTAGATAGTGAATCACTGACCTGTAACAGACATGGAGGACAGGAGTTCAGATTCTTCTGACTTCACTGGCTGTATACTAGTTCCAGGCCTGTGACTGAGTAGGCAGTGAAACCAAAGACAGGAACGCAGCCCTGGGGCTTAGAACTTTTAAGGCACCAATAGCAGTAACCATTTCTACCATCTTAGGTTTTGTTAATTCAGTGTCTGGTATGCCATGTACTAACCCCTTCTTAGACTCTAAATCAGAAGTGTAAGACAGAAACTTCTCAATAACACAGTCTGAAAAATTAAATATGCCAGCAACATGCCAAGATAAAGTTCAAACCTTGATATCAAAGTAATTTTTTGTGGTATATATTAGTTCAAACCTTATTAAAATGTCTAATATTAGCCTGAAGCTAAAAGTCTCTAATTTGGCACTGCTAACATAGGCATCTCTAGTTTTCTTAATAAGCTCTCTATGAACCTTGAATCCCTGGAAGCTCTGGTATGCATACTTTCAAAATTGTGACCCTATTCCTGAGAATGATAGGCCAGCCCTGCCCTTTCCTGCCTATCGTGCTCACTATTAGCTCATTATTGCCATGTGTGGCCAAAGTGGCCAATAGAGAAGTTCATACTAGGTACACCCTGCAATGTTCTTCCTGGTGGCCATTCACCAGTGAATGCAGCCATAGCCACCTTGACCTGGTTCAGTAAGCAATGGAACAGTGTGTTAAACTAAGCATTTACATGTACAGTGTAAGAATCCGATTACACTAATGCTATAGCTTTTATGAGTAAATAATTGCAATATAATCATTTTATAACATTGTAAACGGTTCAAGTTTAGTGCTTGTTCTTTGGCACTATCAGTTTCTATGTATCTCAGAGTAAGAACTTATCACAGCTTTTCTCACAGAAGTTAATTCTTAAACCTTTCATTTGTGGTCATTTGAACTTTCCCAGCACATAATTAACTATTTACAAGCAGCAGCCAAAGATTAGTTTTATTGACCACAAAATATGCCTATATAGTGTGGACCCAGTTTGAACCAAAGTTCTTTAGTGGCTAACAACAACAACCACCACTACCTGTGGTCTATTTACCTGGTTCTATATTTCTATTACATGTTTTAAACATTACGTATCTATTGATGTATTAGCATCTTGTCTTGAAATTATTTATTTGTTCGATTATTATTAAAAATATTTTTGTAAACTTTTAACCAGTGCCTACAAAGTCCATTTTCGTTCTTTCTCCACAAATCCCATATATAGTATATAGCCAGCATAACTTTATTTTCCTATATACCTGTAATTCTTTTCAAAATGGAATGATTACATGAGCAGAAACTTCAACTAATAAATTTTTTGTCAATATGCCCTATTGTGTTAAACATTTTCAAAAATTTCTGATTTTCTTAAAGTATCACGGACAGTACTCAATTTTCTCTGCCACAATTGCACTAATACGGCTACAATCACGTCACGTATGATTTTCTTAAAGCAATTTGTTCTATTTTAGGTGCTGGTTCTATGGCCTCCTACCATCCCGTCTCTCCATTACTTTTGGCTACTACCAGTCCGGTAGGGCTGTGCTTTTAGATTTAAAGGCCAGATAAAAAGGGGTACTTGAAATATTATTAGAGGGTACTGTTGTGCTGGACAGTTTGTCTTCATTGCTGTTTGGTGGCATCATCTGTCATAGTTAAAATCACAGTGTAGAATTTTACTCAGCGACATAATGTTATTGTCATTATCATAGTCCTCATGGTTGCAATCACTTCATTGCCAGTCTCCATTTTAGGTGTTTAATTTCAGAAAAACTGTGGGAAAAAAATCCACACTTGTGGGTACTGCTATAGTCTATAGCAGGGTTTCTCAACCAGTGTTCCATGGATACCTAGTGTTCCTACAGAAGTTTCTAGGGGTTCCTTGAGCAATGAGCAATTTCTGCCTCTCAGATAAGTTCCCACTAACACCAATGATTGTTTTAGCTATGTGTAAGGGGCTAATGCCCCATACACAAGATCGGTTTCCCGTCAAAAAAAAGTTGGATGTTTTTTCTGACAGAATTCCTCTCAAGCCTGCCTTGCATACACACGGTCACACAAAAGTTCGGTGAACCTTTGACTGCCAAAAAGACTACGACGAGCTAGGAAAATAAAGTTCAATGCTTCTGAGCATGCTTTGAATTGTTTACCAGCATGCGTGGGAATTTTGCATGTCGGGATTTGTACACACAATCAGAAATTCCGATTCCTGACGGGAAAAAAGAGATCCCGCTCTCTATCTTTCTCCAGCAGTTTTCCGCTGGAAAAAGTCTGATGGAGCATAGACAAGATTTCCGACCAGAGGCTTCGTAGACTGGGCCGAAGAGCAGTATTCCAACATGATAACGACCCCAAACAACTCCAAGATGACCACTGCCTTGCTAAAGCAGCAGAGGGTAAAGGTGATGGACTGGCCAATCTTGTCTCCAGACCTAAACCCTATTGAGAATCTGTGGCATCCTCAAATTGAAGGTGGATGAACGCAAGGTCTCCAACATCTACCATCTAAATGCCGGTGTGAATAAGCCCTAAAATGGCCTTAGGCCACATATACACTGAACATTTGTAATTCTGCTCTTAGAAGATTGGCAAGACCCTGAAACTGCTCTTAGGAATATCTGGCATATTTTTGTCCACCTCTAACCACCCCTTAATGTTAGCCTATGTCAGTGCATCCAGGAGATGTGGCCTTTTGGCAGAAAAAGTGCTTGACGTGCGTAATCAAGTCTAAACGCACGCTTGGCATGTTTAGCGTTTAAGCATTAATACATTTTAATGACCAAAAATAAAATAAAAAATTTGCCCACTGAAATGAAGAAAATGCCCAAGTGTTTGTTGCACCAATTTTGGTAGGCACAGGCAATGTTATAGTTTCAGTTTCGTCAAGCATACTGGGTGCTAATGCCTCTTTTCCAATAAAACCAGATTGTGCTTTTTATTGCTGTCAGCATATCAGGCAGTTCCAACTCCCAGACCAATCCCACAATCTTGCCTCGGCTCCAATGGTCCTCAAATGTTTCCTGTCTCCAAGACATTTTGTATTCAGTTATCACTGATTCAATTTGTTGTAGGACAGTGGACACAAACAGGGCACAACAGGGCCTCAATTTTTTTTTCACTTTGCAACACCACCTCCACCACCAGCAGAAACCATGACATGGCCATTTGGTGTATCTACTGCAAGAAAGGTCACTCCGTTCAATTATATTCCTGATCATCATTGAATAACTAACTCACTCCCTCCGCCCAGTTCCTTTATTAGTTATGAAAAAGGCATAAAAATAACATCTAAAGTTTATGGATATTCATAATGTAAAGCAGTAGTACTTCTGTCTGTATCTTATTTTCCTTTATCATCGAGCATGTCCGGATAGTTCATAAATCTAAGAATAGTGCTGTTGAAAGGTCAAAAAAGACAGATAAGGGCAGTATTGGCCCCTAGGCAAGGTAGCAACTTTGCCGTTTTGCCCATCCCCCTTCCCCTTCCCATATTTTCCATTGAAATAGATAATGATTGCAATAGGAACAGAGAAGCTGCTCCATTTACATTGTCTGTACTGGCATGGCCCCATCAGATGCTAACTAACTACAAGTGTATCTTCCCTTATGATGTGCCATTGTCAAGCACATCAAGTGCATGGTTGTACCTGAAGATCTGCATGTGCACAAAATATAGTCCTTGGCCCAGTACAGTGGATACATGGGCATGCTCAAGCTAATATACATGCTCACACTAATACATGTTAGTGCAAATGGGTGTGCATGTCCAACACTGGCTTTGGCACCCTATTTACAGTACAACACACTAAAAATAATTTGCCGAGTTGTCTTCAGCTTGTGACCAAATCTGTATTTTACTATCTTGTGTTTGACCTGACTTGCCTCTAGACTCTGCTGTATTCTGATCCTCTGTTGCTGACCTTCTTTTCTTTCCCAACTTCATCCTCTGCCTGCCTCATTGATACATTCGTTACTCATTTGATACCAACTCCTGCCATTATTTGGTACTTCTGCTACCCAGTTGTTTCTGACTCTGGCCCATCTTAACTAAAGCTTTGCTTCCTGCACCTGCAAGTACCTCAGATCCTCTTGGGTACCAGCATTCTTGACAAGTTACAGTCCAAGCATCCAAAGCATCCCAGCAGTATCCATACTGTCCTCTGACCACCCACTGTGTCAGGACCTACTGCAGGTACCTATCCCACTCCTTGTACTGCTATGCCCTGTCACAAACGGCAGGTGGTATTGAGCAGGAGGTGTAAGGAAAACCCTCTTGTCAGCTCGTTCTCTACTAGGAATTTAACAGACAGGTAGGTGCATAGTCTTGACCCATTGTGCTATCTGCTTAGCTTACATCAGAAGCATTAAGGTTGTAGATGGTCTCCATAGACATTCTGGGTCCTAGGCTCCTGCTAATGCCGCGTACACACGGTCGGAATTTCCGATGAAAAAAGTCAGATGGAATTTTTTCATCGGATATTCCGACCGTTTTTTCCCCCCCGGAATTTTTCCCGTTGGAAATTCCAACGGAATTAGAAAGAGAACATAAAACCCGCTGGAGTTTATTCCGACAAAAAATCCAACCGTGTGTACAAGGCATTAGGTTGCTTTGTGGATGAACTCTTCTTGGTCTACTGTACTGTTGTGGTGCTGCTATACCACAGAAAACAACATGTCTAAAAAATAAATGTATATTGTTGTCTTATTTTTTCTTTACGTTTAGCCTCCCTGTCCTGTACAAGATTCTGCCAAAGCTGATGCAAGTTTGGGTTATGCGGTACCTTGGACAAAAGAATGTAAAACTATTGTGTTTATATCATCATCATCATGAGTCATAATTAGCAGCTGCCCCATCTACTTGGTTCATGATGGGGTGTTGTATCCCCTAAAAAAATATTATTTCCCTCCTGTTTGTCCTACCTGCATATCTCTGCTGCTTCTTACCCAAAATGACGTAAAATTGACCACAAGATCCTTCCAAGTTCATTGTGCCCAATGCAAGATCCCATCAAAAAAGCTATTAAAAAGGTAAATTCTAATGACCTTATCAGTGTACTCTTGTAATTTTTATTTGTGTCTGAATACATTATGCACATTCTAGTCATGCAGGTGAAAATGTAATTGAAATCAAAAGCCTGAAGCCTATAAAAACAAATTGTGCAAATATTAAGGTGGATCTTCAAACAGCAAACAGCATTGCCAAAGTAGTTCTCATGAATTGTTGGCAATGCAGATTTTTAGGCTGACTGTTCTTTATTATTGAGCAGGTACCTGACCTTTGAACATTGCCGTTTATACAAATCCTCTTTAATTATTACTTGAGGTTAATGTTTTTTCTTTATTGCTATAAAGCTTAGAGCTATTTAAAATTGAGTGGGGACAATTTCTCCTATGACTCAAGTATAGGGGAGGTGGATCCATTTCTAATATGTTGTATGTAGGGTAGGTCTACAACAATCTGAAATAGCACCCCTCACACGCTTCTCTACTGTTCCCCTCAAAGACAATTACTTGAGCAGAATACTAATAGCTAAAATTTTAGAGGCACCTCAACTATATACACATACACACACACACACACACACACACAGATTAATTTCATCCAAATGTATTGTCCGAATGTTTTTTTGCCACCTGTAATAAATTCCTAGGTTCACTAGTTAGTTTCCCACCCCTCTGCTTCTGGGTCCCATAGCTGTTGCATATTGGTAGTGTTCCTCAACCTTTTTTCAGTCAAGGCACCCTTAAAATTATGCATGAGACACCCTGCTTTGAAATGTAAAAACTAAACTAATAGCTTTACATAACACAGCAACATCCAAACACATATGTCATCCAACATGTAAGCAGGTGGAGCTAGCTAGTTTGCCACTCATTGGCTCTGTCCCAGGTGTTTGTAACAGAGAAAAGTGTAAGCAGGTGCTAGGTCCCTTTTAGCTAGAGCCCTCCTCTTAACATAATGGGTGGGTCAGTGCCCACTTATAAGGCTGGGAGGAGACATTTGGGGCATGGGAGCTAGAGACCCCACCATTCATCAGATGTAGTCAGCAAGTGAAGGCCCTGGACAGGGCTGGAGGGTGGGGAGAGGTAGACCTGAACCCAGAAGAGCCAGCTGTAGACTTCCTGATCCTTATGGTGGTGGAGGTTATGGTCGGTTGCAAAAGGCCTTTCAGGCCAGGCTAAGCATTTCCTGGTGTTAGGCTATCCCCCTGGAGGACCTGGGATAGGTGTACTCAGCTGGAGATGTCTGCAGTTATCATATCTCAAAAGGGACTATCTGCAAGGAACAGTGAGTGGACACAGACAGCCTAAGGCGACCCAGAACCTCTGAGTGAGTACTAATGACCCAGACTGAAGAGACACTGAGCAAGGAAAGATGGTTTGCTATATGTGCTGCTGGATGCTTTCACATGTGACTGCTGCAGATCGTCCACTATATGTTATTGGCAATGTACTGTCAGTGGCCCCCAGATAGTACTTTGATATGATGTGACTGTATTTTCCTATTTTGTAAGGACCATCAGTAGAGTGCAGCAATCCTTTTTCTGTGTGAACATTTCTCCATTTGGGATAGAATGGTTAATAGCTGGGAAATTCATAAGGAGGCCTCTGGCATGGAGAGGGCACGGAGAGGTGGGTTAAGGACTCAAACGGGTGGGTTGTTGCTCTTAAAGGGAAAAAGTGGGGCAGGGACTTGTGCATAGCTATTCCCAAGTCCCTTTACAAATATTAGAGGTGATTTTTTTCTTAAAGTCAATACACTTTTGCACACTAGTACTGACTAATACTCCAGCGATACTCTTCTACTTCACTTATCCTAAAGTGACCCCAATGCTGATGAAGAGGGGCAGACAAGTATTCAGATGCCCGATGTCACCCTCATCAACCAATGATGTAATTGGTTGCTAGGATGCCAGCGGTTGACCTCCATGGTGCCAAAAAGTAGTACTGTTGCAGAACAAAAACCTGTGGCCTTCAAAAAGTCAGGCTTTATCCACCCCACTGGCTTGTACATAATTTTTGGGCAATTCTTAAGCATTTTGCAAAGACACTTCTGAAGAACCCAGAAGGCACACTGGTTGAAACATTTCTGTTCTATGGGTATAGTTATGCAATTGGTGTAGTGTTCTTGTAAGTTAACTGCAAGTCTCTGCACCTGTATCTAGAGTCATTTCTATTTATTTGCCCATCTAGGAGCAACACTCACTACAAGCTTAAAAGAGAAGCAGGACTGAATCTCCCTGTAATTTTACCCTTTTGTGTTGGTACACATTCAATGCCATGACCCTACAATGTACAACAGTACTGACTAATATTCCAGTGTTTCTCTTTCCCATCACTCAGGTTAAGTGACCACACTGCTGATGGAGAGGGGCAGGAGAGGGGCAAACAAGGATTCTGTGCAGGTGCCTGAAGTCTCCCATATCAACCGATGACGTCATTGGTTGTTAGGATGCCAGTGGCTGACCTGCATGGTGCCAAAGGTTGTAATGCTGCATACCAAAAAAGCCTGCGGCTTTCAAAAAGGCAAGCTTGATCCACCCCACTGGCTTATACATAATTGTTGGGCAATTTTTAGGCATTTTACCAAGACACCCCTGAAGAACCTAAAAGGCACATTGGTTGAAAAAAACCTGTTCTATGGTTACAGTTATGCAATTGGTGTAGTGCTCTTCGAAGTTAATTGCAAACCTTTATACCTGTAACTAAGGCTGGGTTCACACCGTCCCCGCATGCGGTTCACAGCAGTGGTCCGGTGCGTGCTGGTTCACCGGTTCAGGTAAATTTTTAGCCCGAATTTTGGGCTGAAATCTAACCTGAAAAGCACCAAAAAAGGCACACTTTTTTCTGGCACAACGCACCGGACCTACTGCGGCGATATGTGAACCGGCTTTCATAGAGTGTGAACCCGGCCTCAAAGTAGAGCAATTTCCATTAGGTTATTGAGAGCTGACCATCCAGGAGCACAACTCACTGCAAGCTTAGAAGTACAGCAGGTCTGACTGTGTTGGTAGACATTCAGTACTGTCACTCTATAATGCATATACTACATATTAACTAATCTTTTCATGCTGCTGGTAAATTTTCTACAACATACATATATTTCAAGAATCACAAAAATGTACACCTTCATTCAATCAAAACTGGATGCATCTGTTCTGCAGCTGGTGTCCCAATAAACATCTAAAGTTTATATAGTTCCTGGTGCAATTTTAAAGATATGATAAAGAAGAGCCATTAGTAACTGTATGCTGACCCGTGTGCAGCAATGCAACTGCACTGATATATACACATAGGAAATTACCATTAATCCGGTTTTATCAAACTATTTTAAATCCTTGGCTTCAATGGATATTAGAAAGGTATGCTGAAGTTTGAAGTTCATTAGCTGCTGCTTCTGTTTAAATGCCAACATTGCAAAAAACATAATTGTACATTGCAATATATCAAGGTAAGTCACTTACCTTCATCTTTGTTGGGTTCCTTAGAGGAATGTAGTCCCCTGCTCCAAGGTAAGTGAGAGCAGTGAGGCAGAAAGGAAAAAGAATAGTTTAAGTATCAGCTATCTTGTGATCATCCAAGTCACTGTGTTAACAACTTCAGGGCAAAAAGTTAAACATTAGTAAGGAGCTGTATGATTGGGCATAGTCCTAGGTACTTGAAAGCAATGCCAAGTACATTACAACATGTTTCTAATAGCGAAGAAACTGATCTACAGGGTCATCTACAAGTCCTTAAGTGAAGAGAGTGCAGCCTGCAACAGATCAGCTTCAAAGTGTACAGGAAAAGAGAGCAAAAACTTTCTGCCAGCTGTTTTGGGCTGAGAAGAGGGGGGAGTGTGTGATCACTTTGTAATCAAGTTAGCTATCAGCCAGGAAAGTTATCCAGGTTTTATGGAAGTTTGGGTACTTAAGGAAAAAATAAAAATAAATCAGAATTTGAATGATATGAATGAGAGGTAGTATGTCTTAAAAAAAAAAAGTTATTGGCAAAATTGTAGTAAGTTATCATGCAGGGAGAAGTAGAAATACATTTTGTTTAACGACAGAGGGTACTAGACTTTAAGCAAATGCACATTGGGAACTAGTGTTTTTTGCACATGGTACTGATGTATGAACATCAGATATTCCTGGCAAAAAAAATGTGAGGATGGCTGTATAGCATTTGCACGTAATTGAGCATGCGCATACACACGATACAACGTTTTCAAAGTTTTATTGTAAATCAATGAAGGGTGGTGTATTTATATATGCAAGTATTTACACAAATGCATGTAAAAATACTGACCAACAGCACAGGTTTTTGTAATTTTTCTTTTACTGATCTACACGCAGTGCAACTTTACATGTTTGTGTGCACAGGCCCATTAATAGAAAAGGGTTACATTTAGATCAATAATAAAAAAAAAAAAAAAAAACATTCCTGGATGCCTAAACGTATGGTGTTTCCAGGCACCTTTGTGCAAGAGGCCTATTGCTGGTTATTAAACACATACACACAAAACATGCCAAAAAATAGGTCCTGCTAAATTGTGTCCGTTGTTCCAGTAAGGCCTGCCAAATTCGGTTAAAGTCCTATGAACTTTTTGATCCCTTGTAGCAAGAGCTCAATACCTTTACTTTACAGCTAAACTCCATTTAATACCTTTATGCCCAATGCCAGCGTCACTTTAACTGGGCTATTTTGCCCAGGAGGCAGGAAGGTCTGCCTGATCAAGTGAGCACTGTTGTTGGCTTCCAAAAGTAATCACATCACTGGGAGTTGGTCTTACTGGCTCCCAAATATCCCAATTACATTATTAGAGACCATGTGCTGGGAGCATGCAGTGACTGCGCTCTCAGCACATAAACCTCTGCTGCCCATAGATGCATATGTAGCAAGGGTTAATTATGTATTTTATTGTTACTGAGTACTAATCTATTGAATTTATTTATTTTTTATTTATGATTTTTATATATTTGGGTATTCATTTTACATAATTATTCATATAATAATAAAATAATGAATAAAAATAAACCTAAACTCCTAATTCTTACTGTAGCAAAGTCTCTGGCCTTGTCTAGTCTGATGAGAACCTTCCAAGCCAAAAGATAGCCGACATCCTTCTGTATGTGGTGGGTTGTGAGGCATAGTGGGTGCAAGGTGGATAAAGTTATTGGGCGCCAGACTTCTTAGATGTAAAAGGGGGTTTTAATTTCCTTTTTGTATTTTTGGGGAAAAGAGGGTTTGGGACAGGACACCCTTAGTTTCAAATTCAATTGTCAGACTCCGAGACTTCAGTAAGAGAACAGCCGTGCAAGGAAAGGCCTCAGCAAGAAGCCACATCTGCGCTTGCAGGAATGCTGTCTCCTATGATAACAGTCCCTAACTCAAACGCAACAGTCCTTTCAGCTCCACTACAACTGCCTCTTGTAGTTCTTAAACACTGAGCTCCTGGTCTCTCACTAGACCCTTTGATTCACTGACTCTGAATCCCTTGAGCTCCTCCAAGGTTTGCAGTGGTATCTCCCTCAAGCGTCACCCCTGCTTCTCTGCAGGGGCCCTAGCTTGGCACTCCAGATACTTCTCAAACTCCACCCCTGCTAACCAGCAAGGTCCCTGGCTTGACTCACAAGGCTGCTCTGCAAGCATCTCCTCCGTGGGTTGGGTACCTGACTTGATCACCGCCTGAAGTTTTCCGATTCTTCACTGGGCCCATTCGGTGCTTGTTTCAGTTACTCACTGTGGTCCCTGGAAAAGGTGGTGGGTCCCTTTGTGGCGACAGCTTCCCTTCTACCTCCGACCACTGACAGGTTCTCTGGCCGACAGAACCGTCACTTCTGGTTGGACTGCAAGCCGCAATACCAACCCTGCGGCTGCGTTCTACTTCTGGGTAGGCCCTCACACAGCCTAGCAGCCAGATGCCCCTGGGATAGGCACAATCTCTAGACTAGCAGCCTGGGGTGTACAACAAACATCCACCCAGACAGCGGTCCAGGTGGTACAGAACATAGTTCACCTGACCTCACCTGAATATAAAGGTTCTCCCAGCAAGCCAAGGGATACATGAAAACCCCTGCCCATTGGCTGAGATACCCCATATACTAATAACCTGACCTTGGGTTGCCCTTCTTATATATAGTACCACCAAGTACGGGTCACCTAGAGGTAGAAGAGAAAAGTGCAACATGGCACAACTTAGGGAAAAATCAATAGATCTCTATCAATCGACCAAGATAACTACTCTTGACAAGTAAATTTGTGAGGTGCTCCCTGACTGAACCCTAGGGTGCTTCCTAAAATGAACTCGAACCCCTTACCCTAACGAAAAAAACATTGTAATAAAAAGAAGAAATAAAAGCTAATGGAAAAGCTAGAAAAGCTGAAATACCTAGCAACAAATGATGCAACAGATAATAGTTTTCTCTATTGGCTAAAAAAAACCAAAAAAACGCCAAAGCCCAAAAATATTGCATACAAAATTCGGAAGTCGCGCAAAACACGTAAAAAAAAAAACTCAAAGAAGTTATGCTCAGGTGTGAATGCACTGTGTGAGTGAAGTTGGGGAATTAGACAGTAAGTTACATTGAGGTGGGGAGTATTGGTTTAGTTACTGCTAAAATATATACAGTAATATGATAAGTTAGAAGACAAATGTATAGGAATTAGGGTGGTTGTGCATTATTGTCAGGCACGAATGACAGCTTTCTAGTGATCATTTCAGTATACACAAAGATTTGCCAGGTCATAGTAAAGTAATGTTACATCTGCTGGTCAAAGTTTCCAGAGAGCCCTTGCATGGCTTGTTTGTGACAATGGAGAGTGCCAATTGGCAGAGCAGCCTGGGTGGAGTGCATTTTTCCAGTTGATGTCAAGTAACATCAGAAGCACAATATATGAAACACCTAGCAGTCACATCATTATGTCAATTTGCATTCAGATGAGCCAACTCCTACTAAACTGCCAATAAAATGTACCCCAAAAATACAAACAACGCAGAGGCATTTATAAATACTATTAAATCTAATTTTTGTCTCCATTATTTATATATGTGATATTTCAGTTTATTATTCTGACTCTTCTCACCTACATCAATGGCATTTTAAATCAAATACACTATATTCTCAAAAGTATTGGGACGCCTGTCTGTACATGAATTTTTTTTTAGAAAATTATTTTTATTCAATTTTTGCAACACAGATACAATACTAGGCCGCAACATGCGACCGACAATTACCGGTCAGAACACAGAAACCGGCTGGGAAGAAAAGAAAAAAAAAAAAAAAAAGGGAAAAAAAAGGGGGGACAGCACTGGTACACATTAAATGTTTACAAACCTAATCAAAATCAATGAAATCCGATTAAATCAAATCATAAGTATATCGTAACGCGTGACCCCCCCCCCCCCCCATGACAAGTACAACCTTTTGCGCAATCTTGATCTCTATGCTGATAGAGTATAACATGCAAATCTCTGCCCAGGAAAGAAAAGAGATGGGATACATTCCCTTACAGAATACACCGTTGCTCCAAAATAAATAGGTCCACACTCCACCCCCCCCAGACACCATCACACATACACTCCATGACTGTACTGAACCCGGCCTAATCCGACACTGTATCCACCGAGGCCAACCAACCTCCCCACACCTTATCAAATTTTGTCAGGGCCCCCCTGCTCAGGTAAGTAGCCCTGTAAAATGGAATGACCTTGTTTACCAGTACCTTCCAGGACTCCACCGTTGGGGCCGAGGAGCTCTTCCAAGAAAGGATGATCCGCTTTTTAGCATAAAAAAAAAGAAGAATAAGTAGTGTCCTAATCGCCCTGGTCGTAGCCAGGGGCTCCACCAGATGCAGTAGACACACCTCCACAGTGATGGGAATTGAAATAGAAGTGACCGACCGTATACAGTCCACCACACCTTGCCAGTATGGTTGAACCCGGGGACAGTCCCAGAAGACATGCATAAAGTCTGCGGAGGGCATGGAACACCGCCAGCATACTGATCTCTGATTTCCAAATATTTTAGCTAGTCTAGCAGGGGTCAGGTAAATCCTGTGCAAAAATTTGTAGTGAATTAGTCTATCCCTGGTAGAAACCAGGGCCTGAAAAGCTGCCCCCCAAACATCATCCCAGTCATCTCTGTCCAGTCCCGAAGTCACTGTCTCCCAGGCCCGTCTACATGGCGCTAGCAGTTTAGTAGTTTCCGGAAAAAGGTCCCTATATAGAACAGAAACCGCTTTGGACAGCGATTCACCACGAGCCAATAATTCCAAATCACTAAGTTTAAGGACAAGGGGACCCCCTCTGAATTGGGCCTGAAATGTATGTCTTAGTTGCAGGTACCTGAAGAAATGTGTGTTTGGTAGACCATAACAAGTTTTTAGGTCGTCAAACGGCATAAGAGTGCCATTGACCACTATATGGCGCAGGAGCTTGACTCCAAAGGCAGTCCACACCACTGGGTCTGGATAATCAAGAAAGTGTGACAGCTTGGGATTCCTCCACAAGGGGGTCTCAGGAGAGAAAGTGACACTATCCTGGGGTCTCATCTCCTGGGCCACAGCCCAAGCTCTGAGTACCGACCGCATAGAGGACGTCAAGGGGTAGGGGGCCCTCGGCCCTCTATAGATCAGAAGCGAAAGCGCCTCATAGGAGCCCACACAAGCAGCCTCCAAAGAGACCGCAGCGTCGTCCGGAGCGGTGATCAACCAACGGTTAGCCACCGCCAGCTGGCCGGCTAAAAAGTATTTGTGGAAATTGGGTACCGCCAATCCTCCCTCCCCCCATGGTTGTTGAAGAATAGCCAGTTTGAGGCGAGGGAGCTTCCCTTGCCACAGGAAGGAGGAGATCATACTGTCTATGGACCTGAAAATTGACCTTGGTATCCACACCGGAGAGTTCCTGAGAGTATAAAGCAGGAGGGGAAGAATCTTCATTTTAATCAGACTAACTTTCCCAATGAGGGACAGGGGAAGCTTTTTCCAGGAGTGGAGTTTTTTAGATACAGTAGCCAGCAGTGGAGACACATTTAGGCTAATGAAATCCGTCACAGAATTTGTGATACGTAGCCCCAGGTATCTAATCTGAGTCACCCACTGTAAGGGATTGGAAGGGTCAACCCGCCCGGGCATCCCATGGGAGCGTAGCGGAAGGATCTTTGACTTAGTCCAATTGACCTTGAGACCGGAGACCTCAGTGAACCTACCCATCAATGCGAGTGCAGCATGTAGAGAAGGGCCCGTATCCCCAAGAAATAGAACCAGGTCATCGGCATAGAGGGCCACAGTCTCAGTCAGGGTGCCCACCCTAATCCCCTGGATCTGCGACGAAGAGCGCAATGCAATCGCCAGGGGTTCCATAACCAGAGAAAACAAACCCGGGGACAAGGGGCATCCCTGCCTGGTGCCCCTGGATACTGGAAAAGTGTCAGACACCCCACCGTTCAGGCGGATTGCCGCTACTGGGCGGTCGTAGAGCATTTTTATCCATTGGAGGAACACAGGGCCGAAACCCATGCGTTCTAGCACCTGGACCATGTATCCCCAATCAATGGAGTCAAACGCCTTTTCCAGGTCAAAAAACACCAGGGCCCCCCCATGAGACAGCTCACCATCAATTTGCGTATGCGCGTACACCCTGCGGATATTAATGTCGGTAGCTTTTTTGGGCATAAACCCCGTCTGGTCAGGTGATATCAAGTGGTCCAGGCATTGCATTAATCGATTGGCCACCATTTTGGTAAGGATTTTAAGATCCATGTTCAACAGTGCAATGGGCCTGTAAGAGGAACAGTGCAGTGGGTCCTTTTCTGGCTTGGGGAGCAGAACCACATGTGCCTCATACCACGTAGGGGGCAAGCTCCCAATCTCAAGACATTCTGTATACAGGTTTAAAAGCTTGTGGGACAGCACTTCTGAATAGGTCTTATACCATTCAGCCGGAAACCCGTCAGGTCCCGGCGCCTTACCATTCGGGAAGGAGGCAATTGCCACGGCCAGCTCCTTGGAGGTAAAAGGGGCCTCCAAGTCTGCCGCCGCCTCCCCGGGCAGCTCCGGGATCTGAAAGGAGTCCAGCAAATCCGTCAGCACCTGACTGTCATATTGCGGGATAGCCGCATAGAGATCAGAATAGTAGGATACAAAAGCCTGCATGATACTCTCTCTATCCCTCACTAAGGCACCCCCTGCCGAATAAACGCAAGGAATGGCCGCATGGGGTCGAGCATCCGCCGCCAAGTAGGCTAACAATTTCCCATTCTTATCTCCCTTCTCAAATAGCTCCTCCACCCTGCACTTAAATGTACATTGCGTGAGAGTTTGAAAATGGACCAAGAATGCCCTCCTTGCCATCTGCAACTCCACAAGCGTCGATTGAGAGGGCGCCTCCGCATGTTTCTTCGAGCACTGCAATTCATGAGCCTGGAGTGCCTCTGACTCAGAGTTTTTCTCAATTCTAGCGGCTTTAATGGCCGCTATGTATGCCCCCCTGGTGGACGCCTTAAACGCATCCCATACCATGTGACCATTCGCGGAGCCCTCATTCACATTCCAATATTCTGAGACATGTGCGGAGATCAATGGCTCCACAGATAACTCATCCACCCACCCCGGGTGCAACCTCCAGACCCTCCGACCTCCATCCCCCGGGCGGCTCAGCGTCACCTGCAGGGGAGTGTGGTCCGAGAGTCCACCAGCCAGATAACTGGCCTCTGCCACCTGAGGCAGCAAGGCCGAGTTCGCGAAGGCCAGATCAATACGGGAGGAGGAGGAGCTGACGTGGGAAAGATAGGAGTAACCTCTCTCACCAGGATGTTTCCACCGCCAAACCTCCTCCAAGGCCGCCGTGTCCGCCCACTGCCGGAGGTCAAGGTTCCGCACCCGATTCGGGTTAGAGGCGTCCAGTGTATAATCAAGAATGTTGTTTAAATCCCCGGCCACCAGCACTTTTATCGGGCCAAATGCAGCTATTTTCTCCAATACTTGGTATAGTACCTCTTTGCTAAAGGGGGGGGGGGACATAGACATTCGCTATAGCCCATAGCTGAGAGTCAACATTTAGAACCACAATTGCATATTTCCCATAGGGGTCAGTTACTACATGTTCAATAACACATTGAAATTTCTTGTGTAACAAGATAGCCACTCCCCTGGCATAGGAGGAATAAGTGGAGTGTATCGCTCTCTGTATCCAGCTCCTGTTCAGTGATAGGGTTTTACTGCCCATTAAGTGGGTCTCTTGTAAGAGAATGACATGGGGGTTCAGGGATTTAAGATACTGAAGGACTAGGGAACGCTTATACTTAGAATTTAGACCGCGGACATTCCACGAGACAACTTTAATGTCATTCATTAATGCGGGCAGGGTACAATAGAGAGACAGGAGAAGCCTGTAAGATAGGACGACTAGGAGGGAGGAGACCGGACACAGAGAGCAACACTACAACACCATACAGCATCCCATGAGCAAATCCCACACTGGGCAGAAAATAGTCCTCTTCACTTGCGTACAGGAAGCAGAGATCACATGTATTGAGAGGGGGGGAACCAGATGTTGCTGTCCCGAGCAAAAAGAAAAAAAAGGCAAAAAAACAAACCAAAAAATGTGAAAAAAAATAGAAAAAAAGACAAAAAAAATGACAACCAAAAAATCCCAACTCCCTGTTTGCTCCAGGCGAACCAAACTAAAAAACGGAAACACCGCTGGAGAAACTTCAGACCCAAAAACATGTTGAACAGAAGTGGAATATCTGTAGAGTTCATCCACTCGAAAGAAGGGGGGAAAGGGAGTCCAGAGAGACACACAAAAACCCCAACCTGAATAGTTCAGTACCTGGTGCTCCTGTCAAGAACGGATAACTGCTCTTGTAGTCCTCTGCAGCATGCCTGCTTTCACAAGAGCCAACATCAGGAGGTATCAGGAATGAAGGAGAGAATCGCAGCAACAACATCTTAGGTAGGTGAGTATCTCCCATCCTCAGGCCACCGGCATCACCACCATGGAGCCCTGGATCGGAGCAGAACACTAGGCCAGCGAATCCAGCCAGTCCACCGCCTCCGATGGGGAATCAAAGAACTTTGCAGACCCACGATGAATCACTTTCAGACGGCTAGGATAGAGCATACTGTACACCAAGCCCTTTTCCCTCAATCGGCGACGGATGTCTGTGAAGGAGCGCCTCTTCTTCTGCAGATCCTGAGAGAAATCGGGATAGAGATGAATCACAGCATTATCATGCTTCAGCTCTGGGTGTTTACGAGCCTCAGCCAGGATCATATCCCTGTCTCTGAAATTCAGCAGGCGGACAAGGAAGGCCCGAGGCCATGCACCCGCAGGCCTCCTCCCCGCGGGCACCCTGTGGGCACGTTCCACCACATAGACAGGGGACAGATTCTGCAGGCCCAGGAGCTCCTTAAAAAAGGCTTCCGCAAACAGCACCGGGTTGGCCCCTTCAGCCCCCTCAGGGAGCCCGACTACCCGCACATTATTGCGACGAAGGCGATTTTCCGCATCTTCAGAACGGGCCATAAGGACCTTAACCTGCCGCTGCAACTCCCCCACATCATGCGTATTAGATGCCACCGCATCCTCCACCGCAGATATGCGGTGTTCAGCTTCAGACAGGCGGCCCCGGAACTTGTCCATATCCTGTCTAATGAGCCCGCACTCTATAGCCAGAGTGTCAATCTTCCCCTCCACCGAGGACTTACTGTCAGCGATGGCCGCCAGGATCGCGGCGGTGGACTGGCTCCCCAGCAGCCCCGGCGGCTCCTTCATCTCCACCGACGAGTCCTCCAGGTCCAGAGCCCCCAAGTCTGCCATCCAGGATTCTGTCTGCACCGCCACCGAGGCCGGGGAAGATGACAGGGAAGGCAAGATGGCCGCCGCACGTGTGGCCGGCGGCTGGATCCGGGCTGAGTAGCTGTCTGCCTTCCTAGCTGAACCTCGCTTCCCAGGCATCGGGAGGACCAGGGCAGCCCCCCGGACAGGAGGAAGGTGTTTGCTGAGCAGGATGGCTCTGTTAGTCGAGGATTCCTTCGGATGGAGAGCACGGATGGCAGGAGCACAGGCTGAACACGTCCGTCTCTCTCTACATCCCGGCCACCACCCTGTACATGAATTTTAATGGCATCCAAGTCTTATGCTGCGTACAAATGATCGGACATTCCGACAACAAAACACATGGTCACACTAATGTTGTTGGAAAATCTGAAAGTCAAGAATGCAGTGACGTACAACACGTACGGCGGCACTAGAAAAGGGAAGTTCAATATCAGTCGTGTTAGTAGAAGTTTGGTGAGAGACAATTCGCGCTTCTCAGTCCGTTACAGCATGACAAATCTCCATTACGAACTCTAGTTTTACCAGACCGATCGCTTCCATCTCTCATACTTGATTCAGAGCACGCGTGGAATTTCGTGCGTCGGAATTGTCCACACACACACACACACACACACACGATTGGAATTTACGATAACAGATTTTGTTGTCGGAAAATTTGAGAACCAGCTCTCAACTTTCTGTTGTCGGAAATACCGACAACAAAATGTCCAATGGAGCCTACACACGGTTGGAATTTTACGACCAAAAGCTCCCATCGAACATTCGTTGTCGGAAATTCCGAGCATGTGTACGCAGCATTAGTCTGTGGGGTTCAATATGGAGTTGGCTCACCCTTTGAAGTTAACAGATTCAACTCTTCTGGCAAGGCTGTCCACAAGGACTAGGAGTGTCTATGGGAATGTTTGACCATAGACAAGAAGGCCTGTCTCCGCTCCAATTCACTCCAAAGTGTTCGATTGGGTTGAAGTCAGGACTCTGTGGAAGCCAGTCAAGTTCCTCCACCCCAAACTCAAGGCCTATGACTGAGGCTCACACCATGTCCATTACTAAGAGTCATTAGATGAATGGGCAAGTGTCCGCTCACCAGTCCTATCACAGAGACATTACACACTGCATGCAGACGCCATTGTTTGTCTCTTTGTCTAAGCCAGTAGGATCTGGTGCTACACTGACATTCTGTAGAGCAACAGCAGTGCTCCTTTTTCTACAGGACAGTGGACACCATAAGTACCCTTTGCTTACACATTGCCAGTTAAGATGTCACCAGGCTACTTCACCTTCTCCCAATAACCAGGATATCTCAAGTACTTCATTAAAGAGCTAGCTGAAGATCAAAATGATTCTTTCTTCTCTGAGGGACTACAAGTCATCCTCCTCCCCACTGAGGGACTACATCCAGGGCTCAACTCTATTTTCTGACAGAACAGGTTTAAGTATTCAAGAGTTTATAATTTTATTAAGATAAGGACATTGTTGTATCTTGCTGCTCCATTTGGTCTGTGGTGTTGAAGTATAGAAGGGAATGGTTTGAAACCAGTGTGGTCATCCCTCTGCCCTCCTCCCGCCTGTTCACATAGGCTTTATCTGAATAGAGTATTGTTTGAAAATCTTTGCATCCTATCAGTGGCGTAGCGTGGGTTGTCAGCGCCCAGGGCACGGCCAGTAATTTGCGCCCCCCTAACCCGTGGACTTCTAGCAGTCCCCGAGTCCTTTCCACTACTATAATGTTAAACCCCTTACATAATGGTTCACACATGTCCGGCTGAGATTTGCAGTCCGGAGTCCATGTGTTCTTGTTCACAGGTGAGATTTAGGTGCAAATTTTAACTGAATTCGCACCTGAACTGGACCCAGAAACACACATGACCCTTTTCAAAACCGCACTGCGTTCACTGCTCTGGATATGTATGAACTGGCTTCATTGAGAACCGGTCACATTCATGTGTTATATGACTGGGATTCAGTTAAAAACACATCCAAATTTCATGTGAACCCAGCTTAAATTGAATAGGTTCATGTCTACAAACTGGGTGTCTTTCTAAATGGTAGGAACCCCCAGAAAATAGGACATCAGTTTAAAAAGCAACAATTTTTATACAATCTAGCCCACAGACCTCCACAACGTCATTACTGTTGTGGGATTTGCATGGCAACAGCAATCTTCTGATCCTTGGTGCAATGCTTTACAGGCTTCAAAAGAAAAAAAAAATGATAAATGCACATTTAACTGCAAAAAAAAGTGCATTTCTAAAATGTGACTTTATCTTTTAACCACCTCTTCCTCAAGACTGAACTCACACTAAGTGCCAGGAGATGGCACCTCCCTTCATTCATGCCTGTGGTCCCCCTCTTTAAACTTGGCCTGTGATGGGCTAACTCCAGACATTGACCTACCCTACTCTTACTTCAGTGGCTGGTGCTGGTCCTCCTCCTTTTCCTTCTTCAGCCTATGTTGTCATATTGCATGCCAAATTGGTGGCTATTGCCGGCTATGGCAATGTCCGAATTGGTGCAACGCCAACTTTGCGGCGCCGCACCGATTCCCAAAAGTAGCTGTTCTACTTTTGCCGACTTCGGGGGTGATTTCAATAGACACCTGTGCACAAACCTGCACAGATGTCTGTCAAATCGCCTCCCGAAGTTGGACTTGCACAATTTCTGACCTGCATCAGTGTGAACCTGGGCTCAAAGGGAAACAAAGTAATGGTTGGGCATGAATGCATTACAACAATGAAAGGAGTGAACTCCTGTGCTGCCTAATTGGTGTATTTGTATTGACAAAGGAAAGTGTAGCCATACAGAAGATAAAAATCAAAGAAATAAATATAAAATTACAAGGATAAATGAATGATGCTGCTGCAGTCACAAACGTGTTCCCACAGCGTACAGATTAAATATTATAAGGTGTGCTGCTTGCTCTACAAATCTGTGTGCAAAACAAAAGTACTGCTAACAACTACCATAAATAACTAAAAAAATAACAAATTAATATCTTTAATTCATCAATAAAATGTAGGTAGCTACACAAGTTAGAACACACTGGTCAGCGCTCTCAGCCATTGGCTGAGAGTACTGATTAAATGCTGATCGGCAGGTAATTTTCAGGCATGCCCCTTCGAAAAGAGTCGGATGTTTTTGTTGAACCAACCGATATTCGGCCTGTGTGTATGGAGCTTTTGACAAACCTGCTGGAAGGGAAAACTGAAATTCGAATGTATTGCAGTCACTAGGGGGTAAGCCTGTGCTTACTAATCTGTCTAATATTTGGCATCATGTAGCATGGCTCTCAACTGTCCCTGATTTTGAGGGACTGTCCCTCTCTGCCTCTTTCCTCTTCATACAGTGAGGAAAATAAGTATTTGAACACCCTGCTATTTTGCAAGTTCTCCCACTTGGAAATCATGGAGGGGTCTGAAATTGTCATCGTAGGTGCATGTCCACTGTGAGAGACATAATCAAAAAAAAAATTCCAGAAATCACAATTTATGATTTTTTAACTATTTATTTGTATGATACAGCTGCAAATAAGTATTTGAACACCTGTCTATCAGCTAGAATTCTGACCCTCAAAGACCTGTTAGTCTGCCTTTAAAATGTCCACCTCCACTCCATTTATTATCCTAAATTAGATGCACCTGTTTGAGGTCATTAGCTGCATAAAGACACCTGTCCACCCCATACAATCAGTAAGAATCCAACTACTAACATGGCCAAGACCAAAGAGCTGTCCAAAGACACTAGAGACAAAATTGTACACCTCCACAAGGCTGGAAAGGGCTACGGGGAAATTGCCAAGCAGCTTGGTGAAAAAAGGTCCACTGTTGGAGCAATCATTAGAAAATGGAAGAAGCTAAACATGACTGTCAATCTCCCTCGGACTGGGGCTCCATGCAAAATCTCACCTCGTGGGGTCTCAATGATCCTAAGAAAGGTGAGAAATCAGCCCAGGACTACACGGGAGGAGCTGGTCAATGACCTGAAAAGAGCTGGGACCACCGTTTCCAAGGTTACTGTTGGTAATACACTAAGACGTCATGGTTTGAAATCATGCATGGCACGGAAGGTTCCCCTGCTTAAACCAGCACATGTCAAGGCCCGTCTTAAGTTTGCCAATGACCATTTGGATGATCCAGAGGAGTCATGGGAGAAAGTCATGTGGTCAGATGAGACCAAAATAGAACTTTTTGGTCATAATTCCACTAACCGTGTTTGGAGGAAGAAGAATGATGAGTACCATCCCAAGAACACCATCCCTACTGTGAAGCATGGGGGTGGTAGCATCATGCTTTGGGGGTGTTTTTCTGCACATGGGACAGGGCGACTGCACTGTATTAAGGAGAGGATGACCGGGGCCATGTATTGCGAGATTTTGGGCAACAACCTCCTTCCCTCAGTTAGAGCTTTGAAGATGGGTCGAGGCTGGGTCTTCCAACATGACAATGACCCGAAGCACACAGCCAGGATAACCAAGGAGTGGCTCTGTAAGAAGCATATCAAGGTTCTGGCGTGGCCTAGCCAGTCTCCAGACCTAAACCCAATAGAGAATCTTTGGAGGGAGCTCAAACTCCGTGTTTCTCAGCGACAGCCCAGAAACCTGACTGATCTAGAGAAGATCTGTGTGGAGGAGTGGGCCAAAATCCCCCCTCCAGTGTGTGCAAACCTGGTGAAAAACTACAAGAAACGTTTGACCTCTGTAATTGCAAACAAAGGCTACTGTACCAAATATTAACATTGATTTTCTCAGGTGTTCAAATACTTATTTGCAGCTGTATCATACAAATAAATAGTTTAAAAAAATCATACATTGTGATTTCTGGATTTTTTTTTGATTATGTCTCTCACAGTGGACATGCACCTACGATAACAATTTCAGACCCCTCCATGATTTACAAGTGGGAGAACTTGCAAAATAGCAGGGTGTTCAAATACTTATTTTCATCACTGTATGTCCCTCATTTTGGTCTGATCTATATAGTTGTATATAAAATGCACTTTTTATCTTCCAAAAAGTGTTTCCCGGTGCTAAACCTTTCATCTAACTTCTAAATGTCTGCATTTGTGAATTTCAAAAGCCAATATAAGCCTTTAAGGGGGTGTAGCAGGGGGTGTGTCCTATGTTTACATACTTTTGCTAATAGGTGTCCCTCATTCCCATCTCAAAAAGTTTAAGGACCTCTGGCTGGGGGTAGAAAGTGAATCAGAAGCATTGTATGCAGCAGCCATACAAAAGTGGCTAAACGTAGGTAGGGTTTACATTTGTGCAGTGGCGGTGCTTCCATAGTGGGCGCAGGAGCGCCGCCCCCTCTCTCCTGCACCCGTCAATCTCCAATAGATAGATTCATGCATTGCATGAATCTATTGTCACGGCTGTCGCCCACACTTCAGGTGTCTGCCTGATTAGAGCCAAAGGCTTCCATAACACTGACCCGCCTCTTAGCCAATCAGGTGCACCGGGTCTGGTTAACGGTCACCTGATTGGCAGAAGCGATAGGCGCTGTGATTGGACACCTATTAGGCGTCCAACCATAGCATCTCTGACATGAAGAGGACAGGAGAAGACATCGAGGACTCGGAGGACGGCGCTGACCAGAGAAAGGTAAGTGCCGGGCGGGGGGACAAACCGGCATAATTTGATGAGGAAAACTGGTTGTGTTTGATGGGGTAATCTGGCATCATTTGATGGGGCAAACTGGCATCATTTGATGGGGCAAACTGGCATAGTTTGATGGGGCAAACTGGCATAGTTTGATGGGGCAAACTGGCATCGTTTGATGGGGCAAACTGGCATCGTTTGATGGGGCAAACTGGCATCGTTTGATGGGCACACTGGCTGCGTTTGATGGCACAGTGGCTGCGTTTGATGGGCACAGTGGCTGCAATTGATGTTTTTTTTTCAGTTTGTTTGCACCACCACCAAAAACATTTGAGCACCAGACACCACTGCATTTGTGGCTGCCCTTGCTGCACCTCTGAAATTAATCTGTGGTGGATCTCTTTTCAGAGACAGTTGATAGACTGCTGGAAAGCAATATGTTGCCTTTTCAGTGCCTATTTTAATGCTTAAAAGCCCACACCAATTTAATGTAGCGCATGTTATGGTGAATGTGATCTACAGGGACCCCTAGGAGCAGGGGGTGAGAAGGAGGAGCAATTGCCCTGGGCGCAATGGTTTATTGCAGGGACATGAGCACCCTGATCCTAACCTTAAGGGGGGGGGGTAGTTTGGAATCTTTGCCTGGGCACTGGATGGCCGGAAGTGCCTAGAAGAAACATATAAGGATTTATTAACCCCTATGTTGATGTTTTACTACACACACAGGTGTGATTGAGCCCTGAATCGGTATAAAAGAGTCAAAGTTATTGTAAACCATCGCAATCCATTCCGTTTAAAATAGAAATGAAAGGCAAAATGTGTGTATAGATATAAAAATACAACCTTCCCTTTTTTTTTTCAAAGTGATCACATTCCCTCTATTCTCAGCTGCATACAAGCTGGGGGAGGAGAAGCAGCAGCACACCGAGCTTCCCAGTGAATGGCTGTGCAGCAGGGGCGTGTCAGGAGAAGTCTGATCATTGGGGGAGAGCACACCGAGTTCCCAGCATAGCTAGAAAACTGACCACAGTGTGTTTTCCTGTTTAGTGTGGTCAGTTTTTAGTAGAAAAGCAGAGGGACTGTAAGGAACACCAGGGATTTCACATAAAGGAAGCAATACAAATAGAACATGTTTTCATACAAGTACATGGTACAGCGAGCACATATCAGGAATATGAAGTGTTTGTAAATACACTTAAAGCATGTGCTACTCTTACATATTTCCTACCTAGGTAATAGACATACAACATTACATTTATAATCCATTTCTGGATGTTAATGTAATTAAGTGTTCTTTCAGCCCAAACTTTTTTTTGCTGTTTGTATCCCCACTGGGCAGATTCATCCTCTTCATTTGTCCATTGTCACCAAGACAGAATGTGATGGGCAATGCATGTTTTAAAAGTATTCTTAGAACAAGAGGTGAGGAGAAATCTTCCAGTGAGGAAACCTGTATAGCCCCTTTCCCCTGCGCAGCTGGGGGGCAGTAAAAGAAGCATTTGAGCCACTGTTTTACCATCCCCCAACTGCCAACCTAAAGTCTACATTACATCCAAAGGGGGCTGTTCACATGCTCTGGCCATGAAGCTTTGCATCTTTACCACAGCCTGTCAAGTTGACAGAGTTGATAGGTGGCACTGCCTGTCAAACTCAACCATTCACGCCAATGGGGCCATACCGCAACCAATGTTTGTCAGCTAGGTTAGAATGACCATAGAGTTGGTCATACAATGGGTTAGTATGACCATAGAGTTGGTCATACAATGGGTTAGTATGACCTTAGCCTTGGTCCAACAATGGGTAAGTATGACCTTAGCCTTGGTCATACAATGGGCAAGTATGACCTTAGTCTTGGTCATACAATGGACCAGTATGACCTTAGCCTTGGTCATACAGTGGGCAAGTATGACTTTAGCCTTGGTCATACAATGGGCAAGTATGACTTTAGCCTTGGTCATACAATGGGCAAGTATGACCTTAGCCTTGGTCATACAATGGGCCAGTATGACCTTAGCCTTGGACCAACAATGGGCACGTTGGACCTTAGCCTTGGTAATATACAATTGGCCAGTATGACCTTAGCCTAATGCTGCGTACACACACCATCACTTTATGTGATGGGAAAAAACGACATTTTTTGTGAAGTAAAAAACGACGTTTTTGAAACTTCAATTTTCAAAAACGACGTTGCCTACACACCATCGTTTTTTCACAATGCTCTAGCAAAGCGAGGTTACGTTCACCACTCTTTTCCATTGAAGCTTGCTTCATAACTAGCTTCTGGGCATGCACGGGTTTAAAAACGTTGTTTTAAATGTCGTTTTTTGCTACACACGGTGAATTTTTGTGAAACAAAAAACGACATTTTGAAAAACGACACAAAAAATTGAAGCATGCTTCAATTTTTTTTTGGCGTTTTTCACAAGACATAAAACAACGTTTTCCCCCACACACGGTTATTTAAATTGACGTTTTTAAAAACGTTGTTTTTTTTCATCACATAAAGTGATGGTGTGCACGCGGCATTACACTGACAACTGTATAAGAGGGCAGTTTCCTACACTTTTCAGAAAATTCCTTTTACTTCCTGTTCTGTTTTCAGGACAGGAAGTACAAGGACAGACGGCAAACAAAATGACAGGGGTTTTAAAGAGTAACTCCACTTTCGTTAAAACAAAACCACATTCCCCTCTGGATAATCTATGTACATTGCAAGGATTTTAACAAACTTTCTGCAGATTCTAACCTTTTGTTATTCTGAAGGAATAGTGGTTTGTTTCTCTGTGTCCACGTGGAAAGGGAATCTAGGAGTGGCTTCATAATTATCAATCAGCTGGTGCACTTGCAGAGCTCTAAATGAGCAAAGTGTCAGGGGGGCAGATTCATCAAAGAGATACGACGGCGGATCTCCTGATACGCCGTCGTACCTCTGAGTCCAGCCGGTTGGATCTATGAGGCTGATTCATAGAATCAGATTCCGCATAGATCTCTCTTAGATCCGACTGGTGTAAGTGACTTACACCAGTCGAATCTTAGGCTGCAATCTACCCCCGGCCGCTAGGTGTCGTCGCTTTTTTTTTACGCTTCGGATATGCAAATGAGGAGAACCGCCAATTCAAGTCCGTACGCCCGCCCGTCGCTTTTTTTTTTAACGTCGTTTGCGTTCGGCTTTTTCCGGCGGATAGCTACCCCTGCTATATGAGGGGTAGCTAATGTTAAGTATGGCCGTCGTTCCCGCGCCGAGATTCAAATTTTTACGTTGTTTGCGTTAGTCGATCGGGAATACGGATGGCCGCAATTGACGTAGCCGCCGCAAACAATGACGTCCTAGCGACGTCATTTGGAGCATGCGCACTGGGAAATTTCGCTGGGAAATTGTACACTTCCCCTAGCCGCAGAATTTGCATTCCGCCGGGGGAGTTACGATCCGACGGTGCAATTTTCGAGGTAAGTGCTTTGTGAATACTGCACTAGCCTCGCTAAATTGCACCGGCGAATCGTAAAACACGTAGATCGAGCGGATCTAAAGATCCGCTGATCTACATGAATCTGGCCCAGGGTCTGCATTCCTTTAGACATGATTTGCTGAGACACGAGCATCTCTCCAAAAATTACATTTTTGTTGCATGAGATGCCCAAAATCTGACTAGCACAGTGCAGATATCCAAGTCAATCACACAAGCAGAAAAACGAGATATCTGGGGACCGTCTGTGTACAGAATGCCTCCAGGTTTCCTTATTACATTGCTATTTACAAAAAATTACAATGCTGCAGATTGAAAAGGAAATGTCTTATGTAGCAATTGTATATGCTATATAGTTTATTTTTTATTTGTTATTGTTTTTCCTACAAGAATGGAGTTACCCTTTAACCCTTACCCACTTTATCCAAAATGTTTTGCCTAGTCACACAATTTAGCAATTATACATTCCTAAATAAAACGTTCATGTAAGTCACAATCCCCCCGATAGAAGAATTTATCTTTCTTTAAATTTCTAGACTGAAAATGGACTTACCTTGCATACCGTCCGGATCGTTAACCAAACGTGTATATGACATGATAGATAAGGAGGTGATCCTCAAACTCAGGTCAGGAACAATAGTAGGCACTTCCAGAAGGAAACACACTGAAAGGTAAAATCAAATGAAAGTGACAGCATAGCTTCCAACACAGAAGATACTTGGCTTACTGACGGCCTAAGTGCCGTAACCGGTTCTGCAGCGTTATGTGAGCACGATGCTGACACAAGGAAGCCTGTCACTGTGACTTAGCCATGATGTTATTTATATTGGCCGATATAAAAATTGTCAAACCAGTTTCTATTTATATTTCATTATTCAGTGTAACGTAACGTAACAAAAAAACAAACAAAAAAGAAAAGAAAAAAAAAAAGGGGGAGGGAGGAGCACTATTTAGTGACACTTACTATTAATATAGTTCTAGGTAACAATTGAAAACACTTAAACCACTTCAGCTCCGAAAAGTTTTACCCCATTCATGACCAGAGAATTTTTGCTATTCAGCACTGTGCTATGTAGACTAGTAATTGTATAGTCATGCAACAATGTACACAAATTTAATTTATATGATTTTTTTCAGACATAGAGTTTTCTTTTGGTGGTATTTAATCACCACAGTTTTTTTTAAAATTATATATATATATATATAAAAAAAAAAAAAAAAAAAAATATTTTCTAATTTCTACTATAAATATATAGGCCCGAATTCACATACATCGGCGTATATTTATGCAGCAGTAGCGCATCTCCTTTACGCTACGCCGACGTAGCGCAGAGAGGCAAGCACTGGATTCACAAAGCCAGTGCTGCCAAATCTGCGCTGGGTTTCCTAGGCGTAAGCCGGCGTATGTGGAAGTGGGCGTGAGTCATGCAAATGAGGCGTGACCCCATGCAAATGATGGGCTGAGTCTCAGACAGATACGTATAATGAACGGCACATGCGCCGTCCCGTGGACGAATCCCAGTGCGCATGCTCAGAATCACGTCGGAACTACTCCCTAAGATACGCCAGATCACTGCCTACGGCGTGAACGTAACCTACGACCAGCCATATTCACGTCCAACGTAAACTACGTAAAATACGTCGGCTTGTGTTCCCTGGTGCAGCCATTTGCATGGATGCTGCTGAGTTACACCTCCTTTATGGGGCATAACTTTACGCCGGACGTATGACTTTACGCGCACTGCGTCGGATGGACGTACGTTCGTGAATTGGCGTATCTCCCTCATTTGTATATGTGAATAGAAAATCAATGGGAGCGCCAAATGCGTCCAGCGTAAATATGCGCCCACGATACCCAGGCGTAGGCAAGTTACGTCGGTCGGATGAAGCCTATTTTCAGGCGTATCTCAGTTTGTGTGTACGCCGCATAGATACGACAGCGCATATTTGCACTTACGCGGCGTATCTCGAGATACGTCGGCGTAAGTGCTTTGTGAATCCGGGCCATAGATTTTCTCTCTCAGTCCCAAATTCTGAATAACAGATTTCCTGAAAAAGGCTATAGATCCATAGATCTTGATACTGTGATCAATAAGGTTACCTTGATAGATAGGAACTCTCTGTTGACAGACCGTCCCAGGCCGTCCCAGGCCAGCCCTAGATAATAAGTTTAGATGGTCTTTTTTTACCACCTATTAAGTCCAATCCAGACAGAGGAGATAATTAATGAACACTGGAAAATTCTTCAGGGTGATAGGTAAGATAGAGAAGAACTAACCATAGTGTCCCCCGGGAATATTTAAAACATCATAATAAGGACCCTGTAGGAACACATTTCAAACATTTTCGTTCCACATTGGAGGGGGGGAGTCTCACCTCCATGATGTCTCCCGCCTCGAAACATACTGGATCCACAAGCTTAAAACATTTTCCTCGTTCGGCATGAATGTCAAGTGGGACATAAATCAAGCCTGAACTTTCATATTTCACCTATATCTCTAATCTATACTATTCTTTATTGAAATGTTTTAAGTCGTATTTCATACTTCTATGATATGGTATGTTTCTTTTATGAGCGGGGAGTTATTTTTTTTCTCTGTTTCTTAAATTAGGTGTGTTACTTTTGCCCCTTTTAGACCTGGGGTGCATTTGCGTGCCATTTTATGGGGTAAATGCGTTTCTGGCCTCGAAGTGGGCATGTTTACACTGCCGTTGATCGTGGCATGTGCCCTATTGGCTGTGGAGTGAGACCTCTGCCCTTTGTTTTGTTGTTTCTTTCCGGGTCCACACCTCACGCTGGGTCACGTTGTCATGACACTGTAGTTGCGGTCACGTGACTTGGTGGTGACGGGATCACACCTTGGACTTCAGTGAGGTTCCAATTGGATGTTGTCAGTCATGTGACCAGAGTCACCCAGCTTTCGTGGGCTTTACAGACTAGATGCTTGCCTTGTGTTGGCCGCGTCACTTCCAGTTTGACCTTAAAGGAGCGCTCTGGCTCCAATGACGTCAATGTTTGGTGCCACGGGATCTGGTCTGCTCCGCACATTGGTTTCCATTCCAAGGCTTTGAGCAGATGTTGTCATGTCATTGGCTTCTCTCCAATCATCTGTTTCAAGATTTTGGGCAGGAGATTAATTTTAGTCATCTCTTTTCCGGGTTAATGCTGTACACCAGGGGCCAGATTCACAAAGAGATACGACGGCGCATCTCCTGATCCGCCGTCGTATCTCTGAGTCCAGCCGGTCGGATCTATGCGACTGATTCATAAGAATCAGTTCCTTGACGTTGCCGCCGAAAACAATGACGTCCTAGCGACGTCATTTGGAGCATGCGCACTGGGAAATTTTGCTGGCGGCGAATGCACGGTTAAATCGCAGCGGGAACGCGCCTGATTTAAATTGTACACTCCCCCTAGCCACGGAATTTGAATTCCGCCGGGGGAGTTACGATCCGACGGTGCAATTTTCGAGGTAAGTGCTTTGTGAATACTGCACTCGCCTCGCAAAAGTGCACCGGCGGATCGTAAATCACATAGATTACGCGGATCTAAAGATTCGCTAATCTATGTGAATCTAGCCCCAGGTCTTTGTTGATTGGTTGTTCAATTCATGTAAAGTTTATATATATGTGAAATGTGGGGGAGCTGACATATGCCCCAGTTGAAGTCCATTGGGATGAAAACGTGTTAGACTTGGCTTTCAGCTTCCCACATTGCTTTTATTCTGTGATGACATTTTTATTTTATGGATGAATGTCAGTTTTTTCAATAAAACCTACCTTTTTTTACCTACACCATATGGAGGCATTTTTTCTTTTTATATCTATTTGGATGAGAGTTACTGACTTCCCGGGCTGGATGCCGAACATTTAAGTTCCAGCTTTTTGGTGATCTGCATGATTCCTTGGATTTGGTCTAATGCCGCGTACACACGGTCGTTTTTTGTGATGAAATAAAATGACGTTTTTAAAAACGTCATTTAAAATGATCGTGTGTGGGCTTCACATAGTTTTTTGTCTTCTAAAAAATGACCAAAAAAAAATTCGAACATGCTTACATTTTTTAATGTCGTTTTTCAAAATGTCGTTCTTTGTGTCATAAAAAATTATCGTGTGTGGGCTAAAACGACGTTTTAAACCCGCGCATGCTCAGAAGCAAGTTATGAGACGATAGCTTAAATGGAACAGAGTGCCGTCGTACGTGTTGTACATAACCGCGCTTTGCTAGAGCATTTTCAGAAAACGATGGTGTGTGGGCAACGTCGTTTTTTATGATGAAGTTAGAAAAACTTTGTTTTATTTCATCACAAAAAACAACCGTGTGTACAAGGGATTAGAGTTTTGTGGATTCCCTGGATCATCTGCTGATCGGGCTTTCCTCACTTGATTGACTCGTTGTTGCTGACAAGTCCACCACTTCTGGTAAGAGTATATACCCCTTATCTTGGGTGGAGGATATACTATCTCTGATGTTGCACGTGCCTGTTAAAGTGGAGGTCCGCCAAATTAATTTTTTTTTTTTAAAAGTCAGCAGCTGCAAATACTGAAATAAGGACACTTAGGCCGCGTACACACGATCGGTCCATCCGATGAGAACGGTCCGAAGGACCGTTGTCATTGGTTAACCGATGAACCTGACTGATGGTCCGTCGCGCCTACACACCATCGGTTAAAAAAAAACGATCGTGTCAGGACGCGCTGACTCAAAACACGACGACATGCTGGAAAAAACGAAGTTCAATGCTTCCAAGCATGCGTCGACTTGATTCTGAGCATGCGCGGGTTTTTAACCGATGCTTTTGAATACTAACTATCGGTTTTGACCTATCGGTTAGGCGTCCATCGGTTCAATTTTAAAGCAAGTTCTCATTTTTTTGACCGAAGGTTAAAGAACCTATGGGGCCTACAC
This sequence comes from Rana temporaria, assembly GCF_905171775.1. NCBI lineage: Eukaryota > Metazoa > Chordata > Amphibia > Anura > Ranidae > Rana > Rana temporaria. The sequence goes on along the minus strand of NC_053494.1, from coordinate 177,921,150 downwards.
ACGATCGGTTTGGACTGATGAAAACGGTCCTTTAGGGCGCTCGCGATGTTGGCACCCGAGGCCGACCTATCTCTCATTTCTCGGATGCTGCCACCGCAATCTTCATGGTCCCTGCTGTCTTCTGGGACGTGTGTCTCGCAGAAGACAGCGGGGGGGGGGAGTGACATAGACCCCCGCAGATTCTGCAGGGATCTATGCCTGGAAGTGGGTGCAAATAACTGTATTATACAGGTATCTGCACCCCCTCCCCCTGAAAAGTGACAAATGTGACACCGGAGGGGGGAGGGTTCCGAAAAGCGGAAGTTCAATTTTTGTGTGGACCTCCGCTTTAAGGCCACTGTACCCCACTTTGGAGCAACAACTTCCTGAGGTGGACTTTACACATACTTACCATAGGATTGAATGACCTTTGGGACATTTTCCACTTTGGCTTCAACTATTTAATACATTGTCTCACATTTCACTATATCCGAGATCGATTTTTTGCATATAGTTCATTATTTATATATAGCATTTGGTTCATTGTCCCATGTTGGCATTTTATATTTTTAGTGCTACATTTTCCACCATCATATCCAAAAAATCCAAAAAGCTATTAGCTGTCATGAATGAGTTGACCGATCATGAACTGCTTGCGATCTGTGATTGGCTACAGCTAATCACATAGTACAGGTAGCCAGGCACCATGTAATTTCTCTCGGCCAATCACAGATGACAACAGAAAGTAAGCTGTTCATGAATGGAACTCCATTCATAGCAGGTTGCTTCCCTTGTTATCATATGATCGCTAGTAGACATATGACCATAGTAGCGATTACATAATACTATACAATACGATTACCAGACACAGCGGTAATGGAAGGGACACGCTGCACATTCCTAACCCGGAGGAGGCACAATCATGTACATGTCCCTCCCTGTCCCTACTATCCCTCTCTAAATGCCGGAATCCTCTACTGAGCTCTGGCATCTCTATAGAGCATCACGAGAGGTGACACACTGCAGCGAGAGGATTATTCGAGCAGAGTAAGGCCCAGATTCAGAAAGCACTTACGACGGCGCAGAGCCATGTACGCCGTTGTAAGTCCTAATCCGAGCCGTCGTATCTATGCGCCTGATTCTTAGAATCAGTTACGCATAGATATCCATTAGATCCGACAGGCGTAAGTCTCTTACACCGTCGGATCGTAACTGCATATTTTTTCTGACCGCTAGGTGGCTAGATACGCGAATTCACGAACGTACCCCCGACCGACGCAGTAAAGTTACGACGTTTACGTTAGGCTTTTCCCCAGCGTATAGTTGCCCCTGCTATATGAGGCATAAGTGCGGCGTACCAATGTTAAGTATGGCCGTCGTTCCCGCATCGAAATTTGAAAAAGTTACGTCGTTTGCGTAAGTCGTCCGTGAATGGGGCTGGACGTCATTTACGTTCACGTCGAAACCAATGACGTCCTTGCGGCGTACTTTGGAGCAATGCACACTGGGAAATTCCACGCACGGCGCATTCCCTGTTCGGCAAAAACATCAATCACGTCGGGTCACAGTTGATTTACATAAAACACGCCCCCCTGATCCAAATTTGAATTAGGCGGGCTTACGCCGGCCGATTTACGCTACGCCGCCGCAACTTACGGAGCAAGTGCTTTGAGAATACAGCACTTGCCCGTCTAAGTTGCGGAGGCGTAACGTAAAGCAGATACGTTACGCCCGCACAAAATTACGCAGCTGACTGTGAATCTGGCCCTATGTTCCTGCCTACGTCACAGTCCTTCCCTGGAGGCCCGCACCAGACCTGATATGGAAGTTGAAAACAGAATTTTGCCACGCATATCACGTAATAGATTTAGTTTTCCATCTTGTTCCACCGTCTTGTTCCACTGTGAGGTCGAAGGGAGGACGCAAAGTCCTACTCGGTTGGTGTCAATCCCTAGAGGCCCACATAGCTTGCGGCAGACAGACATTAGCCAGCTCTTGTGGCCGCAATCATGAGGCCCGGCGGGAAAATGCCTGGGGTGCCCTATGGCCAGTCCAGGCCTGCTGTCATGACTAGTGTGGTCACAGTTTGAAACAGGAAAGCAGGGAGACTGGCAGGATCACCAGGAATTTCACACAAAAGAAACAACACAAAGAGAACAAAATACTTTGTAACAGAAGTACAGTACATGATACAACAGACACATATTAGGAATATGAAATGTTGGTGTGACATATTTGTTAAGGTTACAGGAAGTGGAAGATAAAAAGAATAAGTTATATAAAATGCATTTGTTTTCAGTATTGTATTGTGAATAAATGTATTAACTCTGGTAGAGGTTTACCATATTTAGAATGGAACTGGCTGTGGTTAATAAAACGCGTGCCAAACATAGTACAGCAAAGTATTTATAGATTGCAGATCTGACAAAATCTTAACAATCCATCAGCCGAGAGAAAAATACAATTTCCCCTGTGACTCTGAAAGAAAACTAAAAGATGTTTAACTATTAAATGTCCTAAGATTGGTGACACATTTTCGTGAGTAGAGTGATGCCTAGTACACACGATCGATTTTCCCGATGGTCAAAAGGCCGCCGGGAAAACCAGGAACCGGCTCGGTTTTCCCGACAGGAAAACTGCCAGGAGAACTTTGGTCGGGAAAACCGGCCGTGTGTATGCTCCCTCGCAGTGTTTCCTATAGGAAAACTGCGGGAAAAAACGTTGTGATTTGCGGCGAGAAAAAAGAGAACATGTTCTACTTTTTTAAACTGCAGTTTTCCTGTTGCGCAAACTGCTAAGGAGCCTACATAAGTCCGGTTTTCCCGGCCAAAGCAAAACACATCAGTTTTCCAGACTGGAAAAACGATCGTGTGTACTAGGCATAAGACTACAGTCGCACACAGACTAGTTAGTTAGAGATAGCTTTGTGCTATGGCCACGTGCAAACTGCACGTATAGGTAGGGGCTTTTTTGGTGATAGTTGTCAGGCAGGTAAATTTAGGCAGGCCTTTGCTACATGCTAGGCCGGTTTGTTTTTGATCTGGGGGCATGGAGTGGTTAGTGTAGCAGTGGGTGTGCCCACCTGTCCTTCAGTTCTTGGGCGCCTCTCCTGCTTCTAGGGAGCATGTTCTGGAAGAGGGGCAGGGCTATGAATTGGAGTGACAGGGAGCTCATGTGAGGGGCCCTGACCAATCCCCAACTGAAATTGGCAGGTGCAGGCCTCCTACTTAAGCTCAGGTCCAGCCCACTGGAGGGGAGTTGTCAGCTGGGTGAAGTGAAGTGAAGAATGGAGTGTTGCAGCAGGAGGCCCATCCCCATCTGAGGGGGTGCAGGCCTCGGCAGGGGAACTCTGGAGCCTCTCACAAGGTCATGGAAGAGGTGTCCTGGAGCAGAGGAGCTGGAGAAGCAGTCAGTATGCATGTCCGGGTAAATTCTTCATCAAGGACTCAGGGCAAGAGAAGTTTGGTGAGTGAGGTACAGTGGATATCTGGAGGAGGCATGCCAGGGGAGCTGGGTGCAAGGCCAGAGGAGAGACTGTGGGGTTTTGTGTCAAATCGCTGTGGCCTGAGGGCACAGGGTTTGCAAGAAGGGCTGGCTGGGATCAGTAGTCCACCAAACATTTTGTGCTGCTAAATAACTGGGCCATCAAGAAGGGGTACTGCAGGTCCCTGGCCTATCAACCACCAGGGATTATTCAGAGTGATCCCTGGTGCAGTGTTAAGATGATGGGGCGGAAAGACCAACACTGTGGCAGTGAAGTTTGTGCAGGAGTAGAAGAGTCCTGGGAATAACAGTCTGCAGGGGATGTGCAGAGGAGGAAGTAAAGTTGAGACTGCCAAAGATTTTTCTAAGAACAACTGATTCACCAATTCTTCAATAAATATGGCAAGTGTGATCCGTTCTATGGGCATCTCATACCCTTCCCGCCAACCAAGTTATATACCCCAAAAAAAAAAAAAAAAAAATCATTGTCTGCTGGAGAGTTATGTTTGAAGGTCTGGCAGCAGGATGAATATGGTGGATGATAGTAACTAGTAGCAACCATCTGCTACATAAAGTATAAGGAAAGAGGGGCTAAAAGTGGATCCGCAATCTGTGTGCGATCCCGCACTGCATTTAATGCACATTGCAGCAGGTTCAATGACACCCCAAACACAGGCCACAAATGCCTTTTATTAGCCTGTACTGAAGGGATAAGCAATTAGCGGACCTCCAGCAGTTGCAGAACTACAAGTCCCATGAGGCATAGCAAGACTCTGACAGCCACAAGCATGACACCCAGAGGCAGAGGCATGATGGGACTTGTAGTTTTATAACAGCTGGAGGTCAACTAGATGCATATCCCTGCTGTACTGGATCACATGATACAAAACTCTTATGTGATCTGGTTACAGTGCGTTTCCAAAAGTAGGGCATGCACTACTTTGGTGTGATGCAATGCGATTTGAGCTCATTTAAAATGAATGGGCTCAAATTGCACCACAGCAGTTGTGAACAGCGGTGGCACCAGCCATTGAGTTATACAGTGTCCCAAATTGACAGCTGCAGTATTTTGCACACATTTTGCAAGCAGCATCTACAACCACCAGCAAGAATCTACGGATTCCTCGGCATCTCCCTCTGGCTATGGATGTAGCCTAATAGACAGCATCCTTTTCCACTTTTGACTATATATGCAAATATCTTAACCCTTAAGGCCTTGTACTCACGACCGGATCTGTGCGCTGGAAACTGTCTGCCCGACAGTTTCCGGCGTACAAGGCTGATTTGTGTTTTGTTCCGCTGGCGTGTACACACCAGCGGACCAAATTCCCGTCGTACCGGAACGCGTGCACGTAAACTACGTACGACGTCACTATAAAGGGGAAGACCAAAGTTAATGGCGCCGCCCTCTGTTCCTCTTTTGCTAGTTACGTGTTTGCTCGTGTTAGTGAAGGTTTGGTTAGAGCTGATTCGCGCTTCTCGGTCTCCAGGCTTTGACAGCGTGTATTCACGGGTTCAGTGCGTGTGCTTGCGGTAACGTAGTTGTCATTCGGCTATAGGCAAGCAGGTTGTTTCTGCTTTAGCAGTTGCATCCTGTGCGCTCGTATCTGTTTGTCGCGCGTTTGTCGCAGGTAGTGCTGGATTTGCGAGTGCTTTCTGTTTCAGTGTGTTCTTGACTGACCAGCCGGCCGGTTTGAAGCCATGATGGAGCAGCAGCGTCAATTTTCGCGAGTTGGTGCTGTTTATGGGATGGCTGCTGGATATGTTCATTTGTCCAGTACTTTGGCCAGAAACAGGGGGCGGAGGCGTTTCTGGACCAAGAATTGGTTGCGCCAGCGTGACCAGTTCTCACATATGCCTCTGCTTAGGGAACTCCAGGAGAATAATCCTAATGACTTTAGGAATTTTCTCCGCATGACGGACCCCGTATTCAACCGTCTGCTGGATCTTCTGTCCCCCTATATCACGAGGCAGGACACTGTGATGCGCCAAGCCATCACGGCCGAGCAGAGGCTTATTGCCACGTTGCGGTACCTGGCGACTGGGAGGAGCCTGCAGGACCTCAAGTTCTCGACAGGCATCTCTCCGCAGGCGCTTGGGGTCATCATACCGGACACGTGTGCTGCCATCATCAAAGTTATGCATGAGGAGTATATTAAGGTAAGTTTCCTGGCTCTAATAATGTGGCCAACTAACTTTATTTTTATTTTCCCAGATATGCTGTGTGTTTAACTAACGTTAGCTTTTCTCCCTATGCATGTTGATATCAGCTTTACATGTTTTATTCTTGGCCTACCTGCATATTTGTCCCTTACCCAATATTAACCTGTCCAGCATGCTATCCTAGGGACAAACCCACCTTGCCATTTTTTCAAACAGGACTTTTTGGGGTTTTCCCCCCCCCCCCCCCCCCTTCAAACTTTTATTGTCCCCATCAGAGGGCTGTGGAGTCTCTTAATGAAGTGGCCCTATATATTTCATTTTCCAAATTCTCCATGCACATTTTTCTAATGCAATTTTAATACTGTGAACTGTCACAAGGATGCTTGTAGGATGTATTTGTTACAAAGTACTAAATCTCTAATTTTGTTTGTCCCCACAGCTACCCTCCACACCACAGGAATGGCAGTCTGTGGCTTCCCAATTTGCCCAGCGGTGTGATTTTCCAAACTGCGGTGGAGCAATAGATGGGAAACACGTCCGCATTGTGCCCCCACCCCGCTCGGGGTCCTACTATTATAATTACAAGGGTTATCATAGTATTGTGTTGATGGCGGTGGTGTCGGCACAGTATGAGTTTCTATATGTGGACGTGGGGAAGAATGGCCGGATGTCTGATGGGGGAGTGTTCGCACGGACTGATTTCTATGATCGTCTCCAAGCTGGTGGTCTGGCATTGCCACCAGATGAAGATAATGTGGAAGGACTTCCGTTTGTGTTCCTAGCGGACGAGGCTTTCGGGCTTGGTCCTCACCTCATGCGGCCTTTTCCCCAGAGGACCCTCACCTCAGAGAGGAGTGTGTTTAATTTTCGGTTGGCCAGGGCTCGGAGGGTAGTCGAGAATGCCTTTGGGATACTCACCAACCGGTTCCGCCTGTTCAGGACATCGATACATCTGGCGGAATATAAATTGGACACCGTTGTATTTGCCTGCTGCATTTTGCACAACTTTTTACGCAGGCACTCCCAGACGTACCTACCCGACATCGGTTCTGAGGCAAGACTACCCTCAGATCCCCTTCCCGGGCTGGACACTGGTCGCGCTGGCTTGGCCCCCCAATCAGCTCGTGAGGTACGCGACAAATATGTTGAGTACTTCATGGGTCGGGGGGCCATTGCTATGCCAGATCATATTTCTTTCTAATTCGGCCCCCAAAGAAAGGAATATTCTAAAAAATAATAAATAATTAGACCATTGGACTTTATACAGTTGTTTGTCATTAATGCTTTTTCTCTTTTTCTGTCTTCCTGGTTCTCTAACTAACTTCTTCAATTGTAATGCATAATTGATTTCTCCACTTTTAGTAACTAACCACATTTTGCACAGTATTCACTCATCTACAAACAGGGTATTGAGTCTAGAAATAAGAAGCAACTCCATTTGTAAATGTTGAGGTCAATTTTTTTTTATTTTTGCTTGTTCATGACCCCAAAAAAATTTTTAGATTTTTTTCATTACTCCCTGCTTTTGTACTTAGGAGTCTTCAAAATTTTTTAAAAAATTTTTTTTTTTTTCAGGTAATTCAACCAAAAATATTATGCAGATTATACATTTATTAACAAGTTCACTTTTTTTTTCCTCAAATATAGTTAGATTTATTGTTTACATATATATATATATATATAGATTATATTTGGTGGGGTGTTTACCGCCTTAAATTTATTTTTGGCCATATTTTTTAGGCACAAAAAACAATAATTTTGTAACCATTTTTCTTGTTTTTGGTGTGTTTTTCTAAAACAAAATTTTTGGGTGAGAATTTGGAGTCAAATCTCTACTTCACTAAATTCAGTGATTAGAGAGATTTATAATTCTATATATATATTGTAAATAATTTTTGGCGTTGTTTATTCTTTATGGTCTAAACTTTATAGTATCCCAAAATGTTCAACATGGTCAAAAAGTAACAAAATCAAATTCAAAAAATATAAAAACTCACAACAGCAGTCAGTCATGGTGTGCTTTCACACTGGAACACGCCAAAATTGGAAGATACACACATTCAGTGCAAACTCGCCAAATGTCATTGGTTCAACAGACAAATGGCCACATGTGCTATCTGACATCATGGGTGATCAATGTCTGTGTTTTGTGGGAGCAAACCCTTCCTCTCAACTACTTGAGGATGGAGGAGGGGGTTGGACCCACAAAGCACAGACATTAGATATTCTGTGATGGCAGATAGCACATGTTGGCACACTGTGTGTGTATCTTCAAATTTTGGCGTATTCATTATTCAAACTGTTAAAATGTTTGTGGGGGCGGGGGATGGGCGGGGGGTGTTTCAGTCTTTGACACGGCCCATCATGTCAATAATGTTCTTAAAATTTGCTTCGATTACCATCATTCTTTGCCGCATATTGTCCATTTCCGTGCTGCATTCCAAAAGGACATTTGTTACATTCTGTTCCATGAGAAACATCCTTTCACGCATATTGTGCATTTCAGTGCTGCACTCCATTACCTGCTGAATAATTATAGCAGCACTTGCACGTGAAAATCTTGGCACACCATCCTCCTCCCCTAAACCAACAAAAAAAAAATGGCATTTACAATATTATTTTTCAATGAGGCCTATCTACATATGTTTTTTGGAATCAAGCTAGGGTGACACTGACCTGATGGGCTTCTCCTTTCCACCTCTTCGACATCTTCTATCACTCCTCCTTCTTCCACCACCTCCCCATCATCTTCAATCACTCCTCCTTCTTCCACCACTTCCCCATCATCTTGGACTCCTCCTTCATCCATCAATCCACCTTCTTTCAATTCGCCAAATTGTTCTTCCGCCACTTGCCCTTCATCTGCTATGACTTCTAAGTCCAAAATTACTTCTTCCTCCTCTCTTCCTTCCTCCTTTCTTCCTTCCTCCTCTCCTTCCACATCCTCCTCTCCTTCCACATCCTCCTCTCCTTCCACATCCTCCTCTCCTTCCACATCCTCTTCTCCTTCCACATCCTCCTCCTCCTCCACATGTTGAGATGGCAGATTTTGGCCTTGTCTGGCCCTCTCTGCCTCCTCCAAATGCTGGCGACTTCTTTCCCCTGAAATAAACCAAAAAAAATGTAGACTCATCAGCACACAGATATTGGAGAGCATAAATCGCACACATTGCTTAGAAGATGCTTTCATTTAGTTACTTTTATCTTTCACCAAACCTACATTTTGCAATTACTTCTATATGGCAAGCTCTGATCCTGCCCCTTTTTAGCAAAGTGACACACATGGATGTCCCCCCTAAACTGTATTTCTGGGATACCCTACCAAAACCCATTTTTGATTTGGGGAGACACAGGTGCTCTGCATTGCAGATGTGAAAACATCTGCTTTATTACCACTGTTTTTAGAATGAATCCTGTTTGCCTTTCCCATTCTCCTTCTTTTTTTTTATAGAACTAGCTTTTACACAATGTTTACAAACAAAGTTTTTGGCCAGTGAGCCATGTCCAGGTGTGTTGTTCCTGGAATAACCGAGCCTTTCTGATAAACTATGTGATGTTACGTTGTTTACTAAGAACACTGTTTGTAAATATGTAGTTATTTATGTTCTAAAAAATAAATAACAACATGTCTTTAAAATTACAAGCAGGCCAAGGAGGCAGATGGTGAAATATACATGGCAACACATTATTGCAGACAATCACCACCCCCCCCCCCCCAAACCCAATATATATTTACTTACTTTTACGCAGAATTTTAAGTATTTTCTTCATCTGATGTGGCTCCCTCAATTTTAAGTCTGACCATCGTTTCCTCAGCTGTTCCTTGGACCTGGTGATCCCAAACATCCTCTGCATTCTCCTCGCCACCTTGTCCATAATATGTGCCTTTCGGCGGTTAGGGGTCTTGTATGGCCCTAATTCACCATCATAGTCCTTTTTTCGCATGATGTAAACTAACTCCACCATTTCCTGGAACCGCATATTAGTGGCTTTATATCTTCTTTTCCTTGATCGGGACGTCCCTGCCTCTGTCCCTTCACTTGTGGCATGAGAGCATCGTGCCCGCTCGTGTGACATCGCCATCTTTCCTTTCCCACAGAGATTATGGGCGTGGAAAAGATGAATTCTTACGCCATGGGCGGAGAAGAGGGCGGCGTTTAATACATACGCGGAGTGTAGAGAATGCAAACAACGTGTTTACGTCCGTTACGCGGAGAATCTTCGAGCGCATCCAGAACATACACAGTTAACGCCATATTTCCTAAAATCATTGATTAGGGGCCTCGCAAAGGTGACGAGGGCGGGGTTTCATAAATACGCGGAGTGTTAAAAAGGTTTACGCCGTGATTACGCATCTTACGCGGTAATTAGGCGAGCGTGAGAAACGAGGAGCGAGAGACAGGAAGGTAAGGAATTTAAAAATGTGATCAGCAGAGGCCTTGAAAATGTAGACACATGGGATGGGGGTTTGGGCTGTTGGTTGCACCCTTTTTAAGCTATTCTGTCTATGGGGTACCACAATGTTATTTTGGTATCCAAATGCTTTTGGACACCTCACAAAATAGAGATGTGAACAATGCTGTACCTCATTGACAAGTTTTTGAATGGTGTATTCAGATCAGGCAAAGTATTGTTCAAGTGTTGGTTGTACAGAGGTCATTAGGAAGTGTCTTTTATGTCATCCATTGTCAGGGGTATGAGATTTACACATGAAAGAGTGCCTAGATGAAAACTGTCATTTGTAAGCATTGTTTAATTTAATATATTTAAAATATTTACTGCAATGTGAACAATGGCTCTGCATCTAGCAAATCAATGTTTGGTACAAGCAATGCGGCCGAGCTGCCAATCATTGTTTAAACAAGAGAGACTGTGTTTGGAATTAGATATAGGTAATAAATTTGAAGACACATATTAGATCAAGGTCAACGCTGATCCTTTTGAATATTTATTTTTCTGTGGTTTATGTTTTTGTAATCTAGACTCAAAAAGAAATATAATTTTTCAAAAATTGCAATGGACCTCCTACAAAGCAAGGAATCTATAGAGGCCTTACTTCAAAAATACCAGGACACGCCCATCCTGTGGAATTCAAAACACTCGTTATATTGCAATAAAGAGGTACGAGCGGCAGCACTAGAAGAGCTAGCAAATTATATGCAAACTTGGGTGCCAGGATGCACTGCCAACATGGTGAAGGATAAACTTGCCAACCTCAGAAGCACATACAGGAGAGCATACAAAGCTAATAAAATCAAAAAATCGGGAGCAGCAGCAAGACAAGCAAAGGAACCCAAACTGTGGTATTATAAACAGATGGCTTTTTTGCGGGACGAAATGGAAGGCAGGAAAACGATGTCCAGTCTTTCTTCCAACCTTTCCTCCATGCTACCTTCCAGCGGACATTCCCCAGATGACCACAGCCCTGCAGAGTCGGAGGAAGAGGGCCTGGCTGACAGAGATGCAGATCTGCCACCCTTCGATGAGGAGGTATAGTAGTTTCCTCTATATTTATGGCCTAAATAATTCTTGGTGGATTAATGATTAGATATTGAAAAAAAAAAACCAAGCTGGAAAAAAACAAACAAAAAGGTGTACAGACAAATAGGTGTCAGGGATGACAACTGCAGGGGTCAGAAGTAGAGTGTATTCAAGTAATAATGAACAGAAAATACTGAACGAAAAACATGAAAATGAGTGTGGTTTTATTTAGCGAAATTGTAAAAAAATTCCTTTTTTTTACACACAGGAAGAAGAGATCAGCCAGGAGGTGGCAGATCCTCAGGTGTCTGTCAGCCAGGAGGAGGCCGGGGTCAGTGGCAGCCAGGAGGAGGCCGGGGTCAGTGGCAGCCAGGAGGAGGCCGGGGTCAGTGGCAGCCAGGAGGAGGCTGGGCCCAGTGGCCTGCAGCAGGTCCACCCGGCCAGGAGAACCACCACCAGCCAGTCTTCTCCCCCCCAGGTGAGGCCATCAGGCCGAAGGAGGCAGTTGAGGCCTGTGGAGGAGGCAAGCCTCCGCATGATCCAGGAGGCAAGCGCCATCATGAGGGCCCCCCTCAACCCCACAGAGGCCTTCAGTGCCTCATTGGCCCATGATTTAAATGAAGGGGAGGAGGACCAGAGAAGACTGGCAAAGGCCCTGATGAACCAGGTACTTTGGTGGATGCAGAGGGGCCTGCTGACCCCAGACACTGGGCTATGTGACCCGGCCCGGCTTGCGGAACACCATCCTCCTGCTGCCACATCAACCCCACCTGCAAGACCCCGTGTTCGATCCGCTGGAAGGCTGCCTGGAGGGAAGGCTGGAAAGAGGAGGAAACGTTGATTTTCTGCCTTCCATTTCCTTCCACATAAAGGACATCTTGTTTGTACTACCACAGTTTGGGTTCCTTTGTTTGTGTGCTGCTGCTTAATATTTTTGTGTTTGGCTCCTGAGGCTTGGAAGTTTATCCTTCACCATGTTGGAAATGCAAGTTTGCATATAGTTTGCTATCTATTCTAGTGCTGCCGTTCTTTTTATTTTTTTGTGATGACATTTGCCAGAATAAAAGGCCTTTTGCTTTCATTTGAAAACATGTCTATTGTTTGATATACTGTGGGGATTATTAGGCAGCAAACCTTTAATAAATATACAATGGGTAATTTACAAAGGACACACTCCTTGGGGGGGGGGGGGGACATTTGGTGTGCCAACATGGTTTAATATTCTCTAATGAAACACCAAAAAAAAAAAAAAAAAATTAAAAATACATGTAAAAAAAAAATAGTTTAAATGGTGACATAACTAGAAACAAAAAAAGAAATTAAAAAAATGCACATTCCTTTACAAAAATGAATACTCTAAATTATGGAGGACCACCAACCAAAACACACGTCTGGCATAGAAAACATTATTAAAGGATTACATCACAAGCAAGAAATGTGACATTTCAGTATGGGACAACTCTATTGAAATTGCATCAGCAAGAGAACGGGGTTATTCTAGCAAGAGAAGAATTAATCAAACGAGGCTTTAAAATGTGGTTTAGTGCGCCTTTTTAAGACATTGTTCTCTTGCTAGAATAAAAGGTTTCTAATGACGAATGTGCCATATCCCAAAGAAACGCGAGTTTTACCTGAACGAGCGCTCCCGTCTCCTCATTTGGACTGAGCATGCGCGGGGTTTTTGTACGCTGCTTTTGTGTACAGACGACCGAACATGTCTGACGGACACGATTCCAGCAGACTGTTTTAAAGCAAGACCAGGAAACAGTTGTTCGTTGGAAAACGGTCTGGCCGACGATTGTTTGCTGGAATTCTGTACGTTACTGCCTACACACGAACGAACATGTCCGCTGAAACTGGTCCGCGGACCAGTTTCAGCAGACATGTTTGGTCGTGAGTACGAGGCCTAAGAGGAAGGAAGTGAGATTCAGGCATTATAGTTGAGTAAACTGGTCCACAGAATCTCTTTCTTCCATTCAAACCCACCATCATGGACAAGACTACAGAGCTGTCAAAAGGATGTCAGGGACAAGATTGTAGACCTACACAAAGCTGGAATGGGCTGCAAGACCATCAGCAAAAAGCTTGGTGAGAAGTATACAATTGTTGGAGCGATTATTCACAAATAGAAGAAGTGTAGGGTCCTGGGGTTAGTCCGTGATCTCCTCACCAAATTCCTTGTCAGGAGTAGCTACTGTAGTTAATTACTAGGGATCCATTGACTTCTTCCTAAGTTTGGCCTGATTGTACTTTCCTCTTCTACCACTAGGTGTCTGGTTATAGGTACATGGGGTATCTCAGCCAATGAGCAGGTATTTTGCTGAATCCATTGGCCTGCTGGGAAAGCCTATATATTCGGACAAGGTTAGGTCATCAGGGGTTACCATGTGCCACCCAGACCGCCGTCTGGGTGAACGTGTGTCGTCTGCCCCGGGCTGCTAGACCGGAGATTGGGCCTATCCCGGGGGCATCAGGCTGTGTGAGGGGCTATCCAGTAGTAAGAAGGCAGCACAGGGTTGGGACTGTGGCTTGCAGTCCAATTTAAAGTGACGGTTTTGCCAGCCGGAGAATCTGTCAGTGGTAGAAGGGAAGCTGTCGCCACAAAGGGACCAATTGCCTTTACCAGGGACCACAGTGAATGAGTAACTGAAGCAAGTACTGGTGCAATAGTGTCACTGAACGGGCACGGTAGAGAATCTGGAAACTTCAGAGTCAGGGACCCAACCAGCGGAGGTGACGCTTGCAGAGCAGCCTTGTGTGTCAAGATAGGGACCAGGCCGTTAAGCAGGGGTGAAGATTGAAGATATCCGAGGGTGCAAAGCTAGGGACCCAGCAGGGAAGTGTGGGTGACGCTTGAGGGAGATACCACCGCAAAAGCCTTGAGGAGCTCACAGGATTCAGAGTAAGTCTGGAGCTCCATGCAAGATGTCGCCTCATGGGGTAAGGATGATAATGAGAAAACTGAGGGATCAGCCCAGAACTACACGAGAGGAGCTTGCGAATGATCGAAAAAGCAGTTAGGACCATAGTCACCAAACAAACCATTGGTAACATAATACGCCACCATGGATTGAAATCCTGCAGTGCCCGCAAGCGCCACCCTCCTCAAGGCCTGTCTGAAGTTTGCCAATGAATGATTGGTTGAAAGTGCTGTGGTCAGATAAGATCAAAATTGAGCTCTTTGGCAATAACTCAACTTGCCGTGTTTGGAAGAAAAAAAATGCTGACTATGACTCTAAGAACACCATCCCTACAGTCAAGCATGGAGGTGGAAACATTATGCTTTAGGACGGTTTCTCAGCTTAAATAAAAAAAAATGTACAGGCAGACTTTGATACATTGAGGAGCCATGTCGGGGGCCAATCTTGGATAAGAACCGTCTTCCCTCAGCCAGAACACTGAAGATGGGTCATTCCAGCATGACAATGACCCAAAACATACCGCTAAGGCAACAAAGGAGTGGCTCAAGAAGAAGCATTATAAGGTCATAAGGTGGCCAGACCTTAATCCTGCAGAAAATGTATGGAACGAGCTGAAACGTCGAGTTGCCAAGCTACAGCCAAGAAACCTTAAATATTTAGAGAAGATCTGTAAAGAAGAGTGGACAGAAATGCTTCCTGAGATGTGTGCAAACTTTTATCAGAAATACAAAAATCCAATACAGTACATAAAGATGAAAACAGGGGTCTATATAATTAAAAATACATCTATGATAAAAATGATAGACGCGTTCATTTCTTTGTAAGTGGGCAAATCTACAAAATCAGCAGGTATCAAATACTGTAATTATTTTCCCCACCTTATTTGTTAACCAATTGTAAAACACATTCCTTGTACCCAACAAGAATCATATAACTTCTTGTTAAAGTAATCCTACTATTACTACGTCTATATTTTATCATAACTAACCCACTGAGGGCATGGGAAACTCCCAGCATGCTCTTTAAGTAGGTTTTACAATTACTATTTTTTACTACTCCGAGGAATGGGACATGGGATATTCACAAAAACTAATTATGTCCCTTAAGGTCAAATCCCCTCTTATGAAGTCACTAATACCAATGATACATGTTATGTGTATATATAAAAATAGTAAGAGAACGGGGGAATCACCAGTTAAAAAATAGCTAGAAAAAAAACAAAAAATAAAATAAAAATGGATTTAGACTAAACCTCCTCTCATGTGTATATAAACAAAATATAAAAAAATAAAGAATTATCAGCTCACTTGACTAAATACAATTTTTGTATTTCATTGTATATCAAAGTTAAAACCCTGCCAAAAAAAAAAATATCAACCATACATGAACACATATTAAAAACATGCCTCTCTCAAGAAATGGTCACCCCTACCTATAATATATCATCTTGTATTGTACTCTATTATTAAAGTTGTAATGGTAATGGTAATGTAGGGCCAGATTCACAAAGAGATACACCGTCGTATCTCTGACTTACACTGGTCTTATCTATGCGCCTGATTCATAGAATCAGTTACGCATAGATATGGCTAAGATCCGACAGGTGTAACTGTGTTACACCGTCGGATCTTATTTGTAATTTAAAAACGGCACGGGGGGCGTTCCCGCTGATTTACGTTGAATAATATGTAAATCAGCGAGATACGTGAATTCACGAACGTACGCGGACCCGACGCAGTGGTGTTACGACGTTTCCGTAGCGGCTTTCCCGGCGTATACTTACCCCTGCTTCTATGAGGCGCAGCCAATGTTAAGTATAGCCGTCGTTCCCGCGTCAATTTTTTTTTTTTTTACGTTGTTTGCGTAAATCGTTCTATAATACGGATGGACGTCGTTTACATAAGCGTTGAAACCACTGACGTCCTAGCGACGTCAGTGGGAGCAATGCACGCCGGGAAAATTCACGGACTGCGCATGCTCATTTAAATCGGCGCGGGGACGCGCCTGATTTAAATAGTACACTCCCCCTAGCCGCGGAATTTGAATTCTGCCGGGGGATTTGCGATACGCCGTCGCAAGTTTGGAGGTAAGTGGTTTGTGAATTACCCACTTACCTCTCAAACTTGCGGCAGGGTATCTTAAATCAGATAGATCACACGGATCTAAAGATTCGCTGATCTACCTGAATCTAGCCCGTAATGTAATTTTTGGGACCATTGGTACTTATACAGCGATCAGTGCTATAAAAATGCACTGATTACTGTGAAAATGACACTGGCAGTGAAGGGGTTAACCACTAGGTAGCGCTATAGGGGTTAAGTGTGCCCTAGTGAGTGCTTCCAACTGTAGGGGGGGGATGGGCTGTGTGTGACAGGACAGTGATCACTGCTTTTGATTACAGGAAGCTGTGTTCACTGTCCAGGCACTAGGAAGACTGGGGAAATGCTTGTTTACATAAGCATTTGCCCCTTCTTCCTCACCGTGACACGATCGTGGGTATGCCTGCGGACATCGGGTCCACGGGACCCGCGGTCAGAGTCACACAGCTTGCGTGTCCACAATGCCACTTCTTAACCACTTAACCCCCGGACCATATTGCTGCCCAAAGACCAGAGTACTTTTTGCGATTCGGGACTGCGTCGCTTTAACAGACAATTGCGCGGTCCTGCAACGCGGCTCCCAAACAAAATTGGCGTCCTTTTTTTCCCACAAATAGAGCTTTCTTTTGGTGGTATTTGATCACCTCTGCGTTTTTTATTTTTTGCGCTATAAACAAAAATAGAGAGACAATTTTGAAAAAAATTTATATTTTTTACTTTTTGCTATAATAAATATCCCCCAAAAATATATAAAAAAACATTTTCTTTCCTCAGTTTAGGCCGATACGTATTCTTCTACCTATTTTTCGTAAAAAAAAAAAAAAAAAAAAATCGCAATAAGTGTTTATTGATTGGTTTGCGCAAAATTTATAGCGTTTACAAAATAGGGGGTATTTTTATGTCATTTTTATTAATATATTTTTTTTACTAGTAATGGCGGCGATCAGCGATTTTTTTCGGTATTGCGACATTATGGCGGACATTTTGGACACTTTTGACACATTTTTGGGACCATTGGCATTTTTATAGCGATCAGTGCTATAAAAATGCATTGGATTACTATAAAAATGCCACTGGCAGTGAAGGGGTTAACACTAGGGGGCGGGGAAGGGGTTAAGTATGTCCCTTGTGTGTTCTTACTGTGGGGGGGGGGTGGCCTCAGGGGAAACACTGATCCTCTGTTCATACATTGTATGAACAGAAGATCAGCGTTTCCCCCGCTGACAGGACCGGGAGCTGGGTGTTTACACACACAGCTCCCGGTCCCCGCTCTGTAACGAGCGATCGCATGTGCCGGCGGCGATCGAGCCTGCCGGGGACACGCACGGGAGTCGGGGGCGCGCGCCCCTAGTGGCGGCTGAGAGAGAGGACGTTATACTATGTGCTCTCGCCCAGCAGAGCCAACTTGCCGACGTAGAACGGCGGTGCGCGGTCGGCAAGTGGTTAAAAGGGACGTATATATACGTCCTTTTGCCTGCCCATGCCATTCTGCCGACATATATCTGCGTGCGGCAGTCGGCATGTGGTGTGTGCATCTGGTGGCAGGTGGCACAATCACCTGACAAATAACCAGCCGCCAAATTCCCCATCAACCCCCGAGACTACATTCCCCCCCCCTCATCTTTTTTGGGGGAAGGTGAGAGAGGGGGTGTGTCCCTGAATGGCAGTTTGGAAATGTGGTCACCCTAGTTCAGCTGTGTCATACATGTGAGTCATCTGCTTCAATCTCCATGAATGTGGTGTTAGTTGTCCCAGCTCCAGACAATTGCAATCCACATACCCAGGATTATCTCCATCCAGGCTCTGAGGTTAAATTGCTGAGCCTCCACCTGCCCATCATGGACGTCTGTCAGTGAGTGACTTGCCGTCAGTCAGGTTAACCCCGTGTTATCTTTGCCGGAGTAGTTGAGAGCGGCCTTTCCCATTTTTCTCTCACCAGGATCATCAGATGTCATTGCAGGTTGTAACAGCTTGGTGTGAATGCTCACATTTCATCTCACCAGATGGAATAATTTATGTTAAGGCACATATGACCAAACATAGATTGTAATATGTGATACACAGGGGCGGGCTGACTATTCAGGCACTCGGGCACTGCCCAAGGGCCCCATGCCACTATTGGGCCCCATCAGGGTTACCAGCCTCAGTATGTAAAAATCTTTTTTTTTAAATCCCAAGATTATACCTGCCCCACCTCTCCAGTACCTTTTCAGTGTGTGGATGTATACTGTATGTGTGTGTATACGGCCCCATAATCTCCTATTGCCCGGGGGCCCTATAATCTCCTATTGCCCGGGGGCCCCATAATCTCCTATTGCCCGGGGGCCCCATGAGTTGTCAATCCGCCCCTGGTGATACACTAAAGATGGTAAGAGCAAACAACCAGATTGACAACATTCCACCATCCCTGCAAATGTAGTAAAAATCACTCAGTATAATACTACTTAATATGATATACACTCACCGGCCACTTTATTAGGAACACCTTGCTAGTCCCAGGTTGGACCCCCCTTTGCCTTCAGAACTGGCCTAATTCTTTATGGCATAGATTCAACAAAGCGTTAAAAAACATTCCTCTGAGATTTTGGTCCATATTGACATGATAGCATCATACACTTGCTTCAGATTTGGCAGCTGCACATCCATGATGCAAATCTCCAGTTCCACCGCATCCCAAAGGTGTTCTACTGGATTGAGATCTGGTGAGTGTGGAGGCCATTGGTGTACAGTGACCTAATTATTGTGTTTAAGAAACCAGTGGTGAGATGATTTGAGCTTTGTGACTTTCAATTTCTGGCTACATGTCCCATGGTACCTTGCTGCCTGTAAACTGTGATTCCTGTACTGACTCTGCCAGGGATGGACTGGCCATTGGGACTACAGGGAGTTTCCCGGTGGGCCCATGGCTCAGTGGGCCGGCTTCAGTGACAGCGGACCACCGCCCCCCTCCGCTCCTCTGTCTCTCCCTTCCCGCAGCGCTCACCTGGGGGGAACAAAGAAGCAGGGGGAGGACCAGAGGAGCAGGGGGGACGACAGAGGAGCATGGGGGTGGGGACAGACAGCTGACTCAACAGCTATGGCCTGGGAGTTTCTCACTTCTGCCTTATCTGGTCCCATAAGGGGGGGGGGGGCACCAAACCGATTCTTTGCCCCGGGTGAAATAATGTCTAGCTTCCCCACTGGTACTGCCTATAAGAGTACCAGTACCAGCGGTTCTACTCTAATAAAGTAGAACGGCTAGTGGCTAGTGAAGGGGAAGAGGGGGCTTGGGTGGCCGGGGGGGGTGCGGGAGTTGTCCGGCCACCGTGGGAGAGGCCTGTCAAAGTGGGCCAGTCTGGATGAAGTCCAAGGCCAAATTTTTGTCCCAGTCCAGCCCTGGACTCTGCCTCCTGAAGCTTCTCCTCTCAGCATCCCTGTAATTAAGAAGGCAGGCTCTGTGAAATGTGTGACACAGCATTGTCTAACCACAGGACATATGTGCAGGGCCATTTTTTATATTGATTGGACCCTGGACAAACATTTTATTGGGCCTCCCCTCCATGTAATTTCGCTCTGCACCTGTTCTGAGACATACAAAAAAATAGCAGCAAGACTCAAAATCAGTTTACTGAATCAGATCAGGCAGCAATGTAATGAAAAGATTTACACTAACCACCAATGTGACTGAGACATTTAGAATGTGTTTAGATTTGTGTGTGTCGGGAACACATGCAACAATCACTTTTCTGACACCACAGAAACATGCTGCCCATTAGCAGATATACATCATCTGCTGACACCATGTGATTTTGAAAAAGCGTTAGGAATTAATATTCTCCCCTACACGAGACCTACATCTTTATCCACCCTGTCAGAACACCTTTGCATCCTAAAATCCATGCTAACCTCTGCACCCCAAACCTCCCCCATCCTCTCCACTCCAACCCGCCACTCCTTTTACTCAACCTGCCTCATCTGCTCATCTTTGCACCCACATTCCTTACCTCTACATATCCCCTCCTTGCTCACCTGTGCACCCAAACTGTAATACCTTCTCTGCCTACCTCTGCACACCCCACAAACAAGACATTTGTCTTGGGTGGCATTTTTCAGAGGGAGGCAGAACGGACACTACAAGGACTGCAGAGTAGCAGTCACTTTGCTATGAGGGTGCGGACCACACCTGGGTGAAACCCGCCAGAGGGATGACACTGGGGTGGGTGTGAACTGACCGTTCAGCAACAGGGGAGTGAATCGGAAGCAGGAGGCGGCGGTGGCTGCAGCCTCTGATCCCAGATGTAGCTAAACTGTCAGAGCAGGTCTGAGTCCCTCCTATTCCTATCCTTTCTTCTAGCGGGGACGGGGACAGTGTCAGGCTAGTAAAAGGGGGGGGGGGAGCACTGTGGCAGGCTAGTGAAGGGGTGGGGAAGAGCACTGTGGCAGGCTAGTGAAGGGGTGGGGAAGACCACTGTGGCAGGCTAGTGAAGGGGTGGGGGGAGCCCTTGATTCCTTGTATGCTGCTGTTGACCTCTCTATAATTTTGGGGTCAATAGGTCCCGGTAAGAAGGCTCCCCCCCCCCCACAGAGGGGACAAGTGTGAATGCACATCTTTTTCACAGAAGTCGGTGTGGGGATTTTCTAGCTATTATTTTATACGTGGACTTTCACGTGATTTATTTATTAGTGACTTTCGAACATTGAGTTAGCGCTGCACCCTCTCTGTATTATGTATGTTGTATATGGTGTGTAATCAGCCTATTGGTGCTGGCTGCTAACATAATTTTTGTTATCCAAGCGCAGATATTATTTGGGTTTATAGCCACCAGAGACCCCACATAGCCACCAGAGACCTCACGTAGCCACCAGAGACCCCACATAGCCACCAGAGACCCCACATAGCCACCAGAGACCCCACATAGCCACCAGAGACCTCACATAGCCACCAGAGACCCCACATAGCCACCAGAGACCCCACATAGCCACCAGAGACCTCACGTAGCCACCAGAGACCTCACGTAGCCACCAGAGACCCCACATAGCCACCAGAGACCCCACATAGCCACCATAGACCTCACATAGCCACCAGAGACCTCACATAGCCACCAGAGACCACACATAGCCACCAGAGACCCTGCATAGCCACCAGAGACCTCACATAGCCACAGAGACCTCACATAGCCACCAGAGACCTCACATAGCCACCAGAGACCTCACATAGCCACCAGAGACCTCACATAGCCACCAGAGACCTCACATAGCCACCAGAGACCTCACATAGCCACCAGAGACCTCACATAGCCACCAGAGACCTCACATAGCCACCAGAGACCTCACATAGCCACCAGAGACCTCACATAGCCACCAGAGACCTCACATAGCCACCAGAGACCCCACATAGTCACCAGAGACCTCACATAGCCACAGAGACCACACATAGCCACCAGAGACCCTGCATAGCCACCAGAGACCTCACATAGCCACAGAGACCTCACATAGCCACCAGAGACCTCACATAGTCACCAGAGACCTCACATAGCCACCAGTGACCCCACATAGCCACCAGTGACCCCACATAGTCACCAAAGAAGGAAGGGGTGTGATATATGTAGATGAGGGGCAATTGATTTTATTCTTGCCTAGGGCAGCACAAATCCAAAATACATCACTGCACCACATAGTACAACTTGGGATTTGACTCTTAATGATTTTTTTCGTTAGTACAAAACTGTATTGAAAAGTGTTTTCTTTCAAATAATTTCCTACAGTTTCACCTTTGTACAGTACATTTTTGGCAAATAAAAGAGTTACAAAAATGTCCTTAGTTCTGAGTGGTTTGCCCAGATATATAAAACAATCAGCAATTAGCATTAGCCGGTCACAACCCTTAGTGGACAGAATGAAATGATGATGAACTGAACAAGCGTTTGACCTGGAAAGTTGAGTGTGCAATATTGCCAACTTTTAAAAAATCACTCCCCTGAGTGCAATGTGCTGTGCGGTTGGCTGTGAATGTCACGTAGTGATAAAACTGAGATAGAAAAACAACATGTACTCTAAAATAATGTTTAGTGCTGATAACCTGCTGCTAAAATATATATAAATAATAGTATAAAGTGCATTTCCAGGCAACCAGTAAAATCAATCTTTAAACAGTTAACTCTGTTCATGAAATTAAAAAATTGTGCAAACATAAGAAAACCCAAACAGTTTACCTGTTTTATAAAAGTTGGAGCCTGCTTCATAAAACCTTTCACAATGGGTCTGAATAGATCTGCAAACATTTGTGCTGTGCAACATTATCCCCCAACAGGTGTGCACAATGCTGCATTAGGATCAGAGACAATGTTGTATCCTGGCCTAGGCCAACAAGGCCCAGGCCTAGGCCAGCACTTTGAAGGGGGGGAAGCGCAGAAAGAGTCCCCGTTGGCTTGCTCTACACTGTCAGTGTAGTGCCAGTCTTATGGGGCGGACTGGTCTGACAGGCAAGCAGTCTAGCGCCCCCATAAAGCAGCTTTACTGCTTCTGGTATGCGGGCAGCCGGCATTCCGCAACTCTGGGGGGGTTCTTCTAATTTTGACTGTCCTATCATTCTGGACCACAAACCTTCCTCACTGTGCTATATGTTTTCTGCTGCACCATTGGCGTGGTTATTTCTGCTAAGTCCTCTCCATAAAATTATCAGAAATGTATGCTTAAAGTAGAAGTATAGGCTTTTTGTTTTCATTTTGGATAGAGTAAGGCCCCTTTCACATTGGGGCGTTTTTTATGCGGTACAGCGCTAAAAATAGCGCTGCTATACCGCATGAAAAATCATGCCCTGTAGTCTTTAATGTGAAAGCCCGAAGGCTTTCACACTGAAGCGGTGCGCTAGCAGGAACGCTCCAAAAGTCCTGCTAGCCGCATCTTTACCGCGGTATAGGAGCGGTGTGTTCACCACTCCTATACCGCGCCTTCCCATTGAAATCAATGGGAAAGCGCGGTATTACCCTTTTTCGGCCGCTAGCGGGGGTTAAAACCTCACCGCTAGCCTACAAATAGCGCGGCTATACCGTCACCGCGGCTCGACGCTGCAATGTGAAAGCAGCCTAAGGGGGGGTTACCATCCCTGTCCCATTGCAGAGATTTCTCTTCACTTGCTGCCCCATAGCCAAACAGGACGTGAGAGGAAATGTATGCAAATTCAGGGAATTCATTGCCCCCCGGCCCTCAGAACTAGTGTCCCCACTTGAAAATTTCAGGGTGGGTCTTAAACAGAAAAGGGTGTGGCCTTGACAGGAAGGGGTGGGCCATATTTAAATTAGGGGGTGCATGAATTTAGTCAGGCCTATGGCAGCACAAAACCTAAATACACTACGGATCAGAAAGGGAATAGGGATAGAACCACGGGAACGCAAAGGTCTGCATTTCTGCAGTCTTAAGCCTGGCTCACACAATCATATTTTTCCTGTGGACAAAGCATAGGACTTTTGTCCGAAGGGCATTGGCCAGGAACTTGTCTTGCATACAAACGACACACAATTGTCGGCCAACAAACACGAATGTAGTGACATACTATTCTGTTTTTCAGCTCTTTAGCGCCACCCTTTGGGCACCTTATGGTAATGTTGATTGGTGAGCATTGCTTCCTAACATGTGTGTTTGACTTTAGACTCTGACGGACTTGTGTGCACACGATCGGAAAATCTGACAACAGACCGTTGCCTGCGGAAAATTTTAAAGCCTGCCGTCCAACATTTGTCCGGGGAAATCTGGCAACACTTGTCTGATTGAGCATACAAATGAATGGATTTTAGGCCAACAGTCTGCCAACAAAAAATCCGATCGTGTGTACGAGGCTTGACTCTGCAATGGTTTGGACCAAAATCAGCCAAACTGATCTTTTTACTTTTGCTAATTGTCTGTTTTGTAGTATCTTTTCTGTAAATGTTTTCTTGTACCACTTTTTTTTTCTCTTTTCATTTAAATAATATTTGAAAACTGTTAAGCTGAATATTTGGCATGTAATTTTTTGGGGGGGGGAGTGGGGGCTTCAGGAGGAGTGGGACTTCCTGTCCCACTTCCTCCTTCCGCCGAGGGGCTACTAAGGCGACCCCTCCCTGTAGGCACGTGATAGGTCCCAGGCGATCACCTGTCCAATCGGATGGCGCAGCGCCGCTCGCGCATGTGCAGTGGGTGCCCGGCCATGAAGCCGAAAGCTGTCACGGCCGGGTGCCTACACTTAGAATGAAGACGCCGGCCGGAGAGAGGGGGAGAGAGGAGCGGAGCCCCTGCCGCTGGAACGCTGGAGCAGGTAAGTGAATGTTTATTAACCACTTGCCGACCGCCGCATGTATATGTACGTCCACAGAATGGCACGTACAGGCAAATGGGCGTACAGGTACGTCCTTGCCTTTCCGCGGGTCGGGGGTCCGATCGGGACCCCCCCCTGCTACTTGCGGCAGGCGGATTCCCGTGGGGAGCGATCTGGGACGATGGCTATTCGTTTATAGTCGCTCCATCGCGATCGCTCCCCGGAGCTGAAGAACGGGGAGAGCCGTATGCAAACACGGCTTCCCCGTGCTTCACTGTGGCGGCTGCATCGATCGAGTGATCCCTTTTTTAGGGAGACTCGATCGATGACGTCAGTCCTACAGCCACACCCCCCTACAGTTGTAAACACACACTAGGTGAACCCTAACTCCTACAGCGCCCCCTGTGGTTAACTCCCAAGCTGCAACTGTCATTTTCACAATAAACAATGCAATTTAAATGCATTTTGAAAATGACAATGGTCCCAAAAATTTGTCAAAATTGTCCGAAGTGGTCGCCATAATGCCGCAGTCACGAAAAAAATCGCTGATCGCCGCCATTAGTAATAAAAAAAATAAAAAAAAATAAAACTATCCCCTATTTTGTAAACGCTATAAATTTTGAGCAAACCAATCGATAAACGCTTATTGCGATTTTTTTTTTACCAAAAATAGGTAGAAGAATACGTATCGGCCTAAAGTGAGGAAAAACATTTTTTATATATGTTTTTGGGGGATATTTATTAAAGCAAAAAGTAAAAAATATTGAATTTTTTTCAAAATTGTCGCTCTATTTTTGTTTATAGCGCAAAAAAATAAACACCGCAGAGGTGATCAAATACCACCAAAAGAACGCTCTATTTGTGGGGGGAAAAAGGACGTCAATTTTGTTTGGGAGCCACGTTGCACGACCGCGCAATTGTCTGTTAAAGCGACGCAGTGCCGAATTGTAAAAACGCCTTTGGGCATTTAGCAGCATATTGGTCCGGGGCTTAAGTGGTTAAAAGCCAGCAGCTACACTTTTTGTAGCTGCTGACTTTTAATAAACATTAAAAATGAGTGGAACACCCCTTTAACCACTTCAGGACCAGCGCATGACTATATAAGTCCTCTTTTTGAAGAGGGATATCTCGGTAACAGCAGCAGCTGCTGCCACAACCGAGATATCCATCTCTTCAGGCGCCAGTCCTGTAAACGATAATGGTGGTCTGCGCGGCAGATTCGCCACAAGATCACCGTTATCGGCAGCGGGAGAGACGATCTGGTCCTTTTTCCTGCTTGCTATGGATATGAGTGGGGGCAAGATGGCCCCCACCCCGTCTCTATAGCATAGCTGGGCGAAAGCAGCGTCAAAACGTCACTTCCGCCCATATGTCTTAAAGGGCCAATTAATTTTTGTCATTTTTTTCAAATGACAATTTTATTTTTATTTTTTCAATTGCATTTTAGCCTAAATATGAGATCTGAGGTCTTTTTGACCCCAGGTCTCATATTTAAGAGGACCTGTCATGTTTTTTTTTCTATTACAAGGGATGTTTAAATTTTTTTAAAGCGCCCCCGTCCCAACGAGCTCGCGCGCAGAAGCGAATGCATACGTGAGTAGCGCCCACATATGAAAACGGTGTTAAAACCACAAATGTGAGGTATCGCCGCGTTTGTTAGAGCGAGAGCAATAATTCTAGCCCTAGACCTCCTCTGTAACTTAAAACATGCAACCTGTAGAATTTTTTAAACGTCGCCTATGGAGATTTTTAAGGGTGATGTTTGACGCCATTCCACGAGCGGGCGCAATTTTGAAGCATGACATGTTGGGTATCAATTTACTCGGCGTAACATTATCTTTCACAATATAAAAAAAATTGGGCTTACTTTACTGTTGTCTTATTTTTCAATAAAAAAAAGTGATTTTTTTCCAAAAAAAGTGCGCTTGTAAGACCACTGCGCAAATACGGTGTGAAAAAAAGTATTGCAATGACCGCCGTTTTATTCTCTAGGGTGTTAGAAAAAAATATGTATAATGTTTGGGGGTTCTAAGTAATTTTTAAGCAAAAAAAAGCTTAAGCTTTTAAGCATTGAGTCTTAAAAACAGGCAAGGTCCTTTAAAGCGGGGGTTCACCCGAAAACATTTTTTAACATTAGATGGAGGCTAATTACAGGAAGCACAATCGGGTGTTTTTTTTTTAAATGAATGCAGTACTTACCGTTTTAGAGAGCGATCTTCTCCGCGGCTTCCGGGTATGATCTTCGGGACTGGGCGTTCCTATTTGATTGACAGCCTTCCGACGGTCGCATACATCGCGTCACGAGTTGCCGAAAGAAGCCGAACGTCGGTGCGGCTCTATACGGCGCCTGCGCACCGACTTTCGGCTACTTTCGGCAACTCGTGAAGCGCTGTATGCGACGGTCGGAATGCCCAGTCCCGCAGACCATACCCGGAAGCGGCGGAGAACATCTATCTCTAAAACGGTAAGTACTGCATTGATTTAAAAAAAAACACCTGATTGTGTTTCCCAGAATTAGCCTCAATCTAATGTTAAAAATGTGTTTTTCGGGTGAACCCCCGCTTTAAGTGGTTAAAGCGGAGTTCCACCCAAAAATGGAACTTCCGGTTCCCCCCGCCCTTCCAGTGTCACATTTGGCACCTTTCAGGGGAGGGGGGAGCAGATACCTGTGTAATACATGTATTTTGCTCCCACTTCCGGGCATATATACCCGAGCCACCTGCAGGTATCTACGCCACGTCCGGCGCCTTTTCCGTCTTCTGGGAGACACAGAAGTCCCAGAAGACAGCAATGACCAGTGGGAACGCGCAGCTTGAGTGGCGCTTGCGCAGTAGGGAACAAGGAAGTGAAGCCGCAAGGCTTCATTTCCTGATTCCCTTACTGAAGAAGGCGGCGGCAGCACCCGAGAGCCGAGTGACAGATCGGCTTCGGGTGCCAACATCGCGGGCGCCCTGGACAGGTAGGTATCCTTATTTTAAAAGTCAGCAGCTGCAGTATTTGGAGCTGCTGACTTAAAAAAAAAAAAGGCAGATCTCCGCTTTAACCAATGTAACTGTGTATAAAATGCCATACATAGAATTCTCCTTTAACTGTTTGCCTGGAGATCAACTTTAGGATAAACTATGTGAACTTTGTGACTTATATGGTTGTAATGTTTCCTGTAAAGCGTTAACAACTGGTATGAAGCTGCTCCATAAATCAGAAAACCTCAGGTGAATGCCTGCTTGCAGACGGTAACCACAAATGATTATTTATTCACTTTAATTATAGATATACAGCCAAACCTGTCATTTTCTTTTACCACACATAAGACCAACCCCCATCTGTA
The DNA here is from genome assembly GCF_905171775.1 of Rana temporaria. Lineage (NCBI taxonomy): Eukaryota > Metazoa > Chordata > Amphibia > Anura > Ranidae > Rana > Rana temporaria. The sequence continues at coordinate 177,893,427 of NC_053494.1, read as the reverse complement.
ACAAAAAGAAACTAGAAATTTGTCTTAGGTAAAATAAAATAAATTAAAGTAGTTGTAAAGCCTTAAAGTGGAACTTCAGTTATTTTTCATCTTTCCATCTATTAAATCTTCTCTCCTTGTTGTTTTAACTTTGGATAGTAAAACATTTTTTTTCTGCCAGTAATTACCTTATACAGACCACTTTCTGTTTCTTGTCTGGTAAAAATCCTAGGCTTATGACATCATGCACAGCTCTCTCTCACTCTCATGAGTTTTCCAGGAAGGGAGGGGGGATGAGTCATATAAGGGCCAATGAGAGCTGCAGAGCTGGAGGTGTGCCTCTGTGTGTCTGTGTGAATCCAGGAAGTGAACAGGCAGCAGCTTCAGCTGCCCACAGTTAAAATGGATGCAGTCAGGCTCAGTGGAGGGAGATTTCTGCAGCATATTTGGCAAGTACAGAATAACAGTATATATAAAATAATATGCAAAGTGGTTGGAGGGAAGCTTCAGAATGGCAAAGATGTTTTTTTTGTTTTTTTTTTTACAGATTATGTGAGCAGACTGCTGTTCTCCTTTAAAGGGGTTGTAAAGGATTTTTTTCCTTAAATAGCTTCCTTTACCTTAGTGCATTCCTCCTTCACTTACCTCATCCTTCCATTTTGCTTTTGTAACTACACACCGTAATGCGAGGCTTTCTCCCTGGTGTGGAGAAAGCCTCTTGAGGGGGGAGGTGGCGAGCAGATAGAGAAAGGAGCTGTGTGTTACTGGGCATCCTGACACGCCTGCTCGCCCCCTCAAGAGGCTTTCTATGCACCAGGGAGAAAGTGTCACATTACTGTGTGGAGTTACAGACAGAAGAACAGGAAGTGAGGATTTCTCAGAAGAAATAAGGACATTTAATAGCAAAATGGAAGGATGAGGTAAGTGAAGGAGGACTGCACTAAGGTAAAGGAAGCTATTTAGGGAAAAAAATGTTTTCCTTTACAACCCCTTTAAGGTTTTTTAAGATTTTTCACCTTAATGCATTATATGTATTCAGGTGAAAAACCTTCTGTGCTGCAGCTCCCCCCAGACCCCAAAATTTTTCTTACCTGAGCTCGATCCGATCCAGCGATGTGCGCTCCAGCCACTATCGCTATCCTCACTGGACAGATTGATAGCAGCAGGAGCCATTGGCTCCCACTGCTCTCAATCAAAAGCTGTGACACGGGAGCATGGGGGGTGGGCAGGGCTGAGTTCCGATGTCTGTGTCAGTGTAGGCAGCAATGTGGCTCGGGAGCGAGCCCGCATAGGTGCCCTCAGGGAAAGCGTCTCTCCGTGGGGGGCACCTGATGAAGAGGAGGGGCCTAGAGTACCAGCGGGGCACCCCAGAAGAAGAGGATCGGAGGCTGCTCTGTGCAAAACCATTACACAGAGCAGGTAAGTATAGATGTGTGTTATTTAAAAAAAACGTTTACAAACAAACTTTTTTCCGGTATACCTTCAAATATGCAATGGTATTTGGGCTCATCAATTAAAGGGCTGTCTTATCCCTTTGTGGATGATGAACAGGCAGGAAAGAGAATAATTGGTAATCAATAAGCAGATAATTTTCAGCATGTTAGAATGTCACTGCATACAATAATGGACAATTAAAAAATTTGGAAATTTTGGAAAAGTGCCCCCCCCGGTACAATACCCCTAGGTCAGTCAGGGGGATAGACTGGGGGGGATTATACTAAGGGATAGATTGACCTTGGGGGGTACTGTACTATGGGACAAGACTGGACTGTCAGTATTTCCCCCAGTACAGTCCCCCTGGGTAAGTCTGACTGACCTTGGAGGGATGGATTGGGAGATAAATGAATCTGGGGGATTATAATGCAGAACAGACAGACCTGGTGGGAATTATACTGGGGGACAGATTGACCTAGGTAGGAAGGATTATACTGTTGTACAGACTGACCTCGGGGGGGGGGGGGTGCATTGTAATGGGGAACAGATTGACCTGGGGTGAAGGGAGAATCATTATACTGGGGGGCAGACTGACCAGGGGGGATTATACTGGGGAACAGATTGACCTAGGTAGGAAGGATTATACTGTGGTACAGACTGACCGGGGGGGGGGGTTGTACTGGGGAACAGATTGACCTTGGGTGAAGAGGGAAGGATTGTACTGGGGAATTGACTGACTTGGGGGGGGGGGAATTATACTGGGGGGCAGACTGACCAGTATGGATTATACTGGGGGACAGTTTGACCTTGAGGGGGGCAAGGATTATACTGCAGGAGAGACTGAGCTGGGGGGATTATACTGGCAGTCAGATTGACCTAGGTAGGAAGGATTATACTGTTGAACAGACTGACCTGGGGGGGGAGGGGGTGCATTGTAATGGGGAACAGATTGACCTGGGGTGAAGGGAGAAGGATTATACTAGGGAACAGACTGTCTTGGAGGGGGAAGGATTATACTGGGGGGCAGACTGACCAGGGGGATTATACTGGGCGACAGATTGACCTAGGTAGGAAGGATTATACTGTGGTACAGACTGACCTGGCGGGTTGTACTGGGGAACAGATTGACCTTGGGTGAAGAGGGAAGGATTGTACTGGGGAACTGACTGACTTGGGGGGGGGCATTATACTGGGGGGCAGACTGACCAGTATGCAGGGCTGGACTGGGACAAAAATTTGGCCCTGGACTTCATCCAGACCGGCCCACTTGAATTCAATAAAATGCTGCCCCCACCCCCCGAAAAATCACGCTCACCAAAAGGCCCCTACATCCATTATTGTATATCATGAGAGGGTGAGAGAGAAGGGAATGAGAGAGAGAGGGAGGGTTGAGGGAAGAAAAAGAGAGTGAGTGTAAAAGACAGGGGGTGAGTGTAGGACCCCTTTTTACACTGAGGCGGTTTTTAGGCGCTTTTGGGCTAAAAATAGCGCCTGTAAAGCGACTGAAAAACTGGCGCTGCCAGGGCGTTAAAAAAAGTCCTCCAAGCAGCATCTTTGGGGCGTCTTTGAAATTAATGGCCACCGCAGCTGAAGCGCCTGCAAAGCACTTCGGCAGCAGCGATACATGGGCGCATTTAACCTTGAATTCGGCTGCTAGTGGGGGTTAAAAGCGCCTGCTAGACACCGAATAGTGCAGTTAAAACGACACTAAAGTGCTGCTAAAACTAGCAGTGTTTTACCGTCAATGCCTGCCCCAGTGTGAAAGCAGCCTAAGAGTCAGGGAGTGAATGAGACAGAAGAGGGAGCTGAGAGACAGAGGGGGGGAGCTGAGAGACAGAGGGGGGGAGCTGAGAGACAGAGGGAGGGAGCTGAGAGACAGGGGTAGCTAAGAGACAGAGGGGGGACTGAGAGACAGAGGGGGGGTCTGAGAGATAGAGGGGGCTGAGAGAAAGAGGGGGGACTGAGAGACACGGAGACTAAGAGACAGAGGAGGGGGACTGAGAGACAGAGGGGGGACTGAGAGACAGGGGGGTCTGAGAGAATCTCTGTTTTAAAAAACGGCCCACTGAGCCATCGGCCCACCGGGAAACTCCCTGTAGTCCCTATGGCCAGTCCATCCCTGCCAGTATGGATTATACTGGGGGACAGTTTGACCTTGAGGGGGGCAAGGATTATACTGCAGGAGAGACTGAGCTGGGGTGATTATACTGGGGGTAATTGTCTTATTTACCTATGCCCAATAAACCCCTCCCATTGTTAACACTATTTGGCCACACCCACTGCTTGCTGCTGGGCACAGTTCTACTTGGTGTGCCCGAAGGTAGCCCAGATCTTTTATAATCCAAGCAATACCCCTGGCACATTGAAAACCATGCCCACTTTTCACTCTGGCATACTATGCACACAATGGGCCCCAACATATCATATAATCTTGCACACAGGCCCACTGATTTAAAAAAAAAAACGGTGGAGGTCTCTATTGGGTGGGTGTGTAGGGGTGGTGTCTATACTGAGGGGTTTGTGCTGGGGGGAGCAATATCTGGGGACGCGCCTCATTTAAATGAAACACGCCCCCTACCCGCTGCATTTGAATTCCGCGCCCTTACACCGCGAGAGATACACTACGCCGCCGTAACTTACGGCGCAAATTCGTTGTGGATTTAAAAGAAGGCCAAGTAAGTTACGGCGGCGTAGCGTATCTTAGATACGCTGCGCCGGTGCAGATCTTTGTGGATCTGCCCCTATAAGTGCAAAGTGCACTTGAATTTGCACTGAAAGTGCACTTGCAAGTGCAGTCGCTGTAAATCTGAGGGGTAGATCTAAAATGAGGGGAAGCTCTGCTGATTTTATCATCCAATCATGCTAAAATGCTGTTTTTTATTTTCCTTGCATGTCCCCCTCGGATCTACAGCGACTGCACTTCCAAGTACACTTTCAGTGCAATTTCAAGTGCACTTTGCACTTATGCAAAAAATGGAAAAAGTGCGCTTATCTATAACAATAATAAAAACAGCTGCAAACTCAAAATGTTTATACAAACAAAAGATACTATGAAAAGAAGGAATGGAGTTGCGCTAAAAAAACGTGACTTTATCAAAAAATAGTGAACACTATAAAGTCCCAAAAGAAGAAGAAAAATCTTCTTTATTCCAATATCAACTCTGTGAAAGTTCTGTGCATAATCAGATAATCATGTGGAATCACAACGTGTGGAAAGATCTGGATCAATGTTCCCTGAGAGTGCTGACCCTTACCAGATATTCAGATCCAAAGGATCAAGCCAAGCGGATTAGCCACACACCTGGGCTGCATAGGAGATCAGGATCTTGATAAGGTCTTCCCAGCAGTGGATCAGTGGAACATCCAGAAAGCAAAAAAAATAAAACTAGATAGTGTGATATTGTCAGGTAATCACACACAGAAATTCCCCCTGTGACTGGCAGACGGACAGTGTGACATGCAAACCACCACCTAAAAACACACTGACCCTTACCAGAGATCTGGGTATAAACAAATCGAAAACACACGGGGGATATGGGCAGCCACTGGAAATGAATTCTCCCACAGACAATCCTCGGATTCACCAAAGTGTATTAGACAATCTCTCTCCTGTCTCCTTCGTTTGACATGTCAAACGAAGGAGACAGGAGAGAGATTGTCTAATACACTTTGGTGAATCCGAGGATTGTCTGTGGGAGAATTCATTTCCAGTGGCTGCCCATATCCCCCGTGTGTTTTCGATTTGTTTATACCCAGATCTCTGGTAAGGGTCAGTGTGTTTTTAGGTGGTGGTTTGCATGTCACACTGTCCGTCTGCCAGTCACAGGGGGAATTTCTGTGTGTGATTACCTGACAATATCACACTATCTAGTTTTATTTTTTTTGCTTTCTGGATGTTCCACTGATCCACTGCTGGGAAGACCTTATCAAGATCCTGATCTCCTATGCAGCCCAGGTGTGTGGCTAATCCGCTTGGCTTGATCCTTTGGATCTGAATATCTGGTAAGGGTCAGCACTCTCAGGGAACATTGATCCAGATCTTTCCACACGTTGTGATTCCACATGATTATCTGATTATGCACAGAACTTTCACAGAGTTGATATTGGAATAAAGAAGATTTTTCTTCTTCTTTTGGGACTTTATAGTGTTCACTATTTTTTGATAAAGTCACGTTTTTTTAGCGCAACTCCATTCCTTCTTTTCACTTTGCACTTATAGTGCAAAGTGGATTTATTTGCCTTTAGTAAATAACCCCCATTGTGTAAATCTCAGGAGTCAGGACTAGAGAGATAGAAACACAAATATTTGCAGGTAAAACACCTTCCCTTGTTTGCATTATGTCTGTGTATTTAGCTGTTTGAAGTTCAACTTAAATGTTTTCCTCCCAAGAAGTATTTTTGAACAAGTTCACAAACAAAAAACACAACACAAATGACGCTTAAAAAACTTTATTTAAGGCTACTAGTTAATATTCCGAAAGCTTAGCACTTGTAATAAACATTTCAAACAGGGTTACCCTTTTTCTAAGACACGACTGATTGGAGTAAATTCTATATACAGTTCATTTTCATAGAAAAATAAGGTATATATTTTATTTTAATTTAAACAAGTTATATTTTTTCTATCTTTTTTTTTAAATAACTTTTTTAAATAAGTGGGCGTGAGAATGGCACTTCTGGATTTAAGCCCTCATCGTTCACGGGAGATCGGCAAAGCTTCTTTTCATTGTGCAGTGCAAATCCGAACGTGAAGGAAAGCATTAAACCTGTTACGGTAGAGACACATTTATAAGCAGAATCTTCTCTTTGTGGAATTCCCCAACAAGAAAACACTACTGGAAATTTCATTTACTTTGCATGCAAAGCTATACTGTATGGCTTTATGATACACCTGCTTGAATTTACAGAACACAAAGTCATCATTTTTCAAGTGACAGCCGCGTGAATCCTTGTTGAAGATCTTCTGTATTTCTATTGCTCTTCCAGTAAATCCCTGAAAAGAAATTAAAGTGGAACTTCAGTCATTTTTTTTCAACTTTCCATCTATTAAATCCTCTGCCCTTGTTGTTTTAACTTTTGATAGTAAAACATTTTTTTTCTGCCAGTACAGCCCACTTCCTGTTTTTTGTCTGGTCATTAGCCTAGGCTTATGACATCATGCACAGCTCTCTCTCTAACTCTTGTTAGAGTTTGCCAGGAAGGGAGGGGATATGAGTCATAAGAGGGCCAATGAGAGCTGCAGAGCTGGAGGTGTGCCTCTGTGTGTCTGTGTAAATCCAGGGAGTAAACAGGCAGCAGCTTCAGCTGTGGTGCTATTTGTGCCATACATTTTGTATGGCTCAAACGGCATTGCATCCATACCAAAATGGTGCAGGACCCTTTTTTTTCTCCACACCTGAATCACATTGCATGGGTGTACACACCCGTGCGATTCGATTCTGACAATCGCAATGCGGTGCGGGAAACGCGCAGGATTCTCTGAATTTCCCACATTGCATCAGTGTGAATCTCAGCTTATAAAGTGCAGAGCCCAGGAGTATGTAATGTACAACAAGTGTATAGAGGGTGGGGTCAGGAGTACATAATGCAGAGTCCGGGGGTTAGAATTATGTAATGTACAACATACAGGGGTCATCATACAAACTGTACTGGTGGTCAATGGTATGTAATGCACATATGCAGGGGTTAGGGGCATGTAACACATGAAACAAGAATATGTAACACACAGAGTGCAGGAGTTAGTAGTATATAATGTACAGGGAGAAGGGGTCAATATTTGAAGGATACCATGTAGGTTTCAATAGTATATAATGCACAAAGTGCAGGAGTTAGGAGTATCCAATACACAGAGTACAGGGGTTAGGAGTATCCAATACACAGAGTACAGGGGTTAGGAGTATGTATTGTAGAATACAGGGGACATAAGTATGTAATGTACAGTGTACAGGAGTATATACATCTCCCTGCAAGCACCTCCCCTAAACATAACCAACCCCTTACTTACCCAAGCAAAAATCCTAGTCCCAGCACAAATCCTCCACCTCCCAAGCAAACCTCTCCTGATTAAGAAACCCCCTCCTTGCCCCCTCAGTAAGGGGAATGTTGTTTGACTCAAAAAAATTACTGATTCAAATGATTCATTTTCAATCTAAAGTTATCCCTAACAATGGACTTCTGTTATTTTCTCCCTTTTGGTCTGTTGAATAAGCCATTGTTAAATCTGTTTAATAAGTGCACATGTAAGTTGATGACTTCCTTCCTTTCATTCTACCTCTGCTAACAGTCAGCACATTATTAGTTCCTGCATTGTTCCTGCCCTCTATTATGGAGGAGAGGGGAGGGGAAGATGTTCTTTAGTACTGACCAAGGCCAGGACAAGGGGTGGGCAGGAGGTATAGCTGCCCTGGGCACGTAGTATCATGTGAGAATTAGGTCACCACAAGGAGATTGAGGGAAGGGGATTTGTGTTGGGAGAGGAAATTTGGGGGGGAAGGGGCAGCAGAAGGCAAGAATTTTTCTAGGAGGGGAAACTTGGGGATGTGTGCTAGAAGTGGTGATTTGGGAAGAATTGTGTTGAGAGGAGAGATGGGGAAGAGGAATTGTGCTAGTATGGGGGCTTTGGGGTGTGTGTGCAAGAAAACATAATATAGTGGCAGGGGGGGTTGTGCTAGGAGGGGAACATTTTTTGGGAGGGGGATTGTGCTAGTAGGCATAATTGGGGGAATTTGTGCTAGGAGGGCACATTTTTGTTTGGGGGGATTTGTGCTAGGAAGGGGGGTTGGGAAGGGGAATTTGTGCTTGGAGAGGGAATTTGGAGTGGGGAGGGGAGAGGGGATTAGCTCAGATGAGATGGTTAGAGGATTTGAGCTAAAAAGGGGAATTTTTTTGGGGTGGGGGATTGTGTTGGGAGCATATGTGGAATGAAAGGATATGAGCTAAGCATGCAGATTAGCGCAATTTTTTTTGGGGGGGGCAGGGGATTTTTGCTGACCCATAATGCTAAAACATCTTGGGGGGCGCAATTTGGCATGTTCGCCATGGGCACTAGATGACCTTGTCCCGGGACTGGTAATAACACACCTCCTTCCTAGGGTGACAACGCTGCTCTTTAGTAGATACAGTATTGTGTGTATGTGTCAGCACCCTAAAACAGGAAGTGTGTTACTGGTAGGATCATCAGGTGAAAAGAAGGGAAAAAAAGCCTAAAAAAAAAGTAACGCAGCCAACACATCTGGTAATCTGCAGTATATTAAATGTTTGTTCTTCGGTTTAGATACACATTGAAGGAAATTATGTAAGCACATTGCCAAGGTAAATAATCTTGATTTACACCAGGTTAGTTCTGAAGCCAGAGACAACCAGGCAACTATTCTTGGAGAGAGGTCAACAATGACAGATCTGTGTAATATTCCCTAGTACAGATTTACTTTAATGTTTCAATTTTATTCTGTATAAACTGATTGATAAGTAGGCACCTTGCATCCTATTATTTAATGTTGTAAATAGATATACCTTTCTTTAACTGGGGTGTTAATTATCCAGTCCAAAAACTCTTGAGCAGCCTTTATATCGAGGGCTTTGTTGAAGTCACTGGTAAAACTGCCATCAGCATGCCGTCTGTCCATCTCTTCTGCTGAAAGATCTGGGAAACTTTATTTGGACAAAAAGGATAATGAATGTATTGAATTCTATTATAATATCAGTACAAATTTCTGAGCAATAAACTACTATAACAAAGGCAACATAACAAAAAGCAATTCAGCTAATATTGGTTAGTGTGTGTTTTATTTTTGGTTGTCAACCCTTACACACCACTTTTACCTACAGGTAAGCCTATAATAAGAAGAATGAAGAAACAGCTCGCTTGTTCTGTTACCGGCGGCTTCCGCGTGCATGCGTGGGAGTGACATCATCGTGGCTCCGGCCAATCACAGCGCAGGAGCCTGTGATACCCGGAAATAACTCGCCACCCACAGCGGTGTGCTTTTTTTACTAAGTCTGAATATCTAATAGGTAAATACACAGTTGACATATAACACAAATACAGTATGTGAACTACTTCTAAATCATTCCTAAAGAATTTTGTAGAGCCACTGATTGTGTGAGCCAGGAAACCCCACCAAGACATATGCTGGACCTTTTTGCAGAATAGACTAAAGGTAAGCACCAGGACCAACCCTAGGCTGTGGTTAGACAATATAAGAGCAGCAGCAAACTGATGACGTCATCCAGTGATCTCCAATTTCCTAAGCCTGTTCGTAATCAGCCCTGCGAAAAGCACTAGAGTCCTGATGGACTTTAAGGGGTTGATTTACTAAAGGCAAATAGATTGTGCAAAGTGCAGTTGCTCCAGAGCTTAGTAAATGAGCAGAAGCTCTGCTGACCTCCATCATCCAATCATGTGCAAGCAAAAATTAATTTTTCTTTCCCTCGCACGTGATTGGGTATTCTTTGCCAAGTGAAGCTTTACCTCATTTACTAAGCTCTGGAGCAACTGCACATTTAGTCTATTTGCCCTTAGTAAATTAACCCCTAAGTGTTGCCTCTCCTAAACTCAGTCCTGCTCTGCAAGTTCCAGAGGCTGAATTCAAGGCCAGGTACTTACAGTTTTTCACTTCTCTTTAAAAATGCATTTATTTTTTTCAGAATTATATGGTAGTTAAATGATGGCCATTTTTACAGATCTTAGGCAGTGTGCATGCTAACCACCCTAGTTACTGAGCTACCTACTATTGAGCAAGGAAATCAAGGGGAACTCATATGTTTTGAGACTTCAAACTTTCTCTCTATATAATATCAATATATTTGAACACTTTAAAGTGATATAATGGGATTTGTTCTGTAAAATAACAAACATGGTATACTTATCTGCTTTGTGCAATGGTTTTGTACAGAGCAGCCCCGTCCCTCTTTCTCTGGAGTCCCTTGCCAGCGCTCCTGGCTTTTTGCCCTAATACTCCCATAGAAAGCCATTTGCTATAGGGGCATTCATGCTGGCTTGCTCCATAGTCACGCTGTGTGTTTCCACACACACAGCACAGCTCAGCCCCACCACCTCACCCTCTCCTCACAGGGTGTGATTGACAACAGCAAGAGTCAATGGCCTCCATGGCCAGCAAGGAGAGAGAGAGAGAGAAGAAAGAGCCGCTGCTCTTGGACACATTGCTGGATCGAAATCGGGCTCAGGAAAATATTTGGGGGGTTTAACACAAATAGTTGTGTACCTTAGTACAGAGGGTACTTTAGAGCCACTTTAAAAGTTTATTGCAAAGTTTTTTATTTTCCAGTTCTGAATTCAAAGGGCTTAAATATCGACTTAAAATTATGATAATAGATTTTTTTGTGATGATTAATTGAAGGGTAGTGGAACAGTTAAAATACTTGTCTTCAATACGGTTTCTCGCGACCTAGTCAAATGATCAATTGCCTTATGCCGTGTACATACAACCGTTTTTCATGATGAGAAAAATGCCTGAAAAAAATGTAGAACCTGCTCTATTTTTTCGTCGTGAAAAACAGTCGTGTGTATGCTTTAATGAGGGTGGAAAAATGTGCATGCTCAGAAGCAAGTTATGAGACGGGGAATTTAGCAAAAGCAGCCCAAAGGGTGGCGCCATTCGAATAGAACTTCCCCTTTATAGTGCCGTTGTACGTGTTGTACGTCACTGCGCTTTGTTCAAGCATTTTCTTTCATGAACGTGTGTATGCAAGGCAGACTTCGAGAGGAATCATGACAAATCACGTCGAGAAAAACTTTGTTTTTTTTCATGACATAAATAACGGTCTTGTACGCGGCATTAGTCTTTAGTCAAACTTGACTCTCATCCTTCCCTTGAAGAGATCACATGACCTGATTTTTGTATGTGGGTAGCACTAAAAAAAACTAAGGACAACCTTTTTCTTTATATTAATATTTAAGTAAAGGTCAAAGTTACGTTATCCTCAATTTCAAAATTACACTTTTTAAAAGCAGAGAATCTACTTTAAAGGTTTTATTTTGGTGCAAACTTTTACATATATTTTACAATTCTGTTTAACACCTAATGGATCAAAGTGTATTTTAGTTTTATATTGTATTTAAATATATATGTGGTGATACATAATATTCTTGTTAATTATCATTATCACCTCCAACCAAGGCTTCCTAGGACTATTTTATGGATATTCCATGTATTATGTAAGTAACAATTTACAAAATGTGGTTATAATCTTTATAGGTATATAAAAAGGCTATGACATAATTATTTATCTATGTAATCTGTATTATCAAAGTGTAAAATAGGAAAAAGCATAAAGCATAGTGCATGTCCATGTGCAAATCCTTACTTTCTTTTTGGTCTTCCTTTAATTAGCCAATCAACAAATTCTTTGGCTGCTTTCTCCTCCAAATAGCTGCTCATATCACTAGTGAAGGTTCCGTCTGCGTGTCTTGATAATCTCCTAGACAATGAAAAAGTCTTTTGAATTTGGGATGCTTTCTATTATTCATCACAATATCATGATTTCTTAAAGTGTATACCTACTTTTTGTAGTTATGGATAAAGTAGGGAAGTATTAGGACAAATATTATGATTTTATTCCTGTCTGTGTCTCCGCTAGGTAGATTCACCCTCTTGATAATTGTACTGTGACCATTGTCACTGAGATAAAAGTGATGTAAAATCCAAAATGTTATAGTTTTGACAGAATAAGAGGCGTGAAAAACAAGTTCCAAAGGGAACTCATGCTTGGAGACACTGGGCTCAAGGGAGAAGTCCATTCACTTTGTTGAGATTTTTTCTCATTTTTTGTTGGTTCTCCAAAACAGAAAGTGAAGGAAAATCTTTCCAATAGGATCAAAAATAATAAACTGACAGGGTTGTAACCCCCCCCCCCTACTCTATCAAAAACTATAAAATAAATGAGGGCTATACAGTAAACTTTAACTGTAATGCGGGATGCTGAATGGTGAAAATTATATATGTAAAAGTTTCCCAGTATATATTTAGAAAATTAAAAAGGTGGCATTTTGTAAAACAAATCACTTTGGTAGAATTTTGTGTGGGTTTGGAAGATCTTGGATCTGTCATCTTTTGTCTGAGTTTATTCATAAAATCAAAAATCATTTAAAAATAATTGCCAAGTTCCCAAAACATTTCAAGCATCATCTGTGATTTGCCATATATTTCCTTTTAATGTAAATGAGTCACAATCATGAGCATATGAAGAAAAAAAATTGCAGAACCAGAAGCACTCTTCAGTACATTTTGGCAAAATGATTAGTAGATCAAGAGATATAGGAAGCTAAAGTTATACACAAACCTATATTCAAGCTTGACCCTATGTCATCTGCCTTTTAAGAACTATTGGCACTTTGATTTGAAGGATGGCCTCAGTGAGTAACAGGAAATCTTACAAGGTGGCAAAGCGAAATGGGCAGTTGACTCTTATTGGAAAGGTCAAAATTTGCATTCAACTTCAGCTGCTTCTATTTAGATCTACTGTTTATTTTGGAAAGCAGTTTTTTTTAGTGAACATAAGTTTTGCTTATGCATTTTAACATCACTTGACCACAGTTTCATTTATTTCAGGTACGTATATAGCGCCATCAATTTACGCAGCGCTTTACATATACATTGTACATTCACATCAGTTCCTGCCCTCAAGGAGCTTACAATTTAGGGTCCCTAACTCACATTCATACATACACATACTAGGGCCAATTTAGACAGGATACAATTAACCTACCAGCATGTCTTTGGATTGTGGGAGAAAACCAGAGTACCCAGAGGAAACCCACACAGGCACAGGGAGAACATGCAAACTCCAGGCAGGTAGTGCCATGGTTGGGATTTGAACCAGTAACCCTTCTGCTGCTAGGGGGAGTGCTAACCACTACACCACTGTGCTGCCCAACTTACATGTTTTTATACATTTTTCAAATGAAAGGAATTTGTGGTAGACCATAGAAGAAAAGTATAGGCATACCCCACTTTTAAGTACACAATGAGGTTTATTTACTAAAGCTGGAAAGCGCACAATCAGGATCACTTCTGCATAGAAACCAATGAGATTCCAGGTTTTATTACCAGGCTTAATTGAACAAGCTTGGGTTAGAAGCTCATTGGTTTCTATGCAGAAGTGAGCCTGATTTTGTGCTTGAATTCTATTGATCATTGAAATGGTTGGAAGAAGTGGACTTTTTCTGTTTCAAGAAACAGCTTAGATAAAAGCAAATGCAAAACTTTAAAACATTTACATGTAAATTCTAATCTAATCTGTGCTATTTTGTTAGTGAATGATTAATCTTTTCTCTTCCAGTATCTTGTGTTTTGTATTTGCCATATGGCTTAAAGACAAAAACTGATGTAAAACATAGCAAAAGAAGCAAACCATTACAAGATTCTTTCCCATTTAATAACACCAGTATTCTCTATAAAAGGATGTAAGTGTAGTGTAGCCAAAAAAGCTGATCATGAAATAGATTAAATACATTATAAGCAGAAAAAGTCTAATTTAGAAAAATAACATTGTGGTGTTCTTACAGTTTTTTTGGTTTTCCTTTTATCAACCAGTCAATAAATTCTTTGGCTGCTTTTTCTTCCAAGAACTGGGTTACATCATTGGTATATGTGCCTTCTGCGTGCCTTTCAAATTGAACATTGCGCTTTGATATTCCTCTAGAAAGACAAATTTAACAATTAAATGCAATTATTTATGGGATTTTCATCTAAAACAGTGTTTCTCAAAATGTGGGTCGTGTACCACTCATGATATGTAGTCAAAGTGAAGGTGGTCCCCAACATGGCAAACATGTGAGAGGACAAATGTTGACAGCAGTGAGAGCTGCCAATATTTTAGTTAGCCATAGATGTGAAGTGTTTATGCTTCTTTGGATTTTAATTGGATACTGGGTCTCTCCAAGTGTTATGCATTGACCAGATTTAAACAGCAATGCATTTTGTTTGAAGAGTGAATTCAGATATTTTTTTTGCAACATAAGTAGTATTGTGTTGTAAAGGTAATACACAACTGACCAAGGTTTTGAAAAACACTGATCTAGCATATTTAATGAGCACAAAACATAGGCCACTGATATCGGCAGGCTGTATAGCTATTGCAGACCAAAACAAGGGTGCAACAATTCAACAGGTACTGTTTAAGGGTTCAACTGGGTCCCTAACACATCTTCTTTCTGCTTAATTTTTACACCTTTAGTTATCCATTATTATGATGTTTAATATGATGTTTATGAATTGTTGGATTAAATGGCAGAGGGGAGAGGAGATGTATCTATTTTTATTTTGTATAAACTAGAGTAGCTAAAACCCCTGTCAGTATATTGTTTGCTGCCTGTGTCCCATTGGGGAGATTTCCTTTTTTTCTTGTCCTGGAGGTGCAATAGGAAGTAAAACAACAACTTTACTATCTAATAGTAAAATTCCGATCACTCATTCCTTGTCTCAGTGACAGTGGTCAAGAGAGAGGGTGAATCTTATTTTTGGATAAACTATGGAAGGTTTTTTTTTATTATTATTGCTGTCTTTGTTTTCTGCTTGAGAGATTTACCCTCACTATTGGTCCCGGTAACCATTGTCACCCATAGAAAAAGTGATTGGAAATCCAAAGATTTCAATTGTCACAGCAACAGAAGAGGAGTAAAAATCATTGACTGGGGAAAATTGTTCTGGATATCCCTTCACTTGGAAAAACATCCACTCACTCCCTGCTGTGTCTCTGGTATAGGATGTAAGTAGCAATCTTTCTGATGGGACAAAGACAAAATACAAAAAAAAAAAATGGGGTCTTAATCATTGCCAACTCTATCCAAAATTGTTTTTTATCTATGCAATTGCATAGCTTATAGATATGTCGTTTTGGGCAAATGGGGATGATGTGTTCATTGACTAAAATAGGGTTTCATGCTCAAATTTTTGCAAGTTCTTTGGTAAAGGTAAAATTATGAATGGTGAGGAAATGTTGTGCGCCTAGTTACATGTACTGCTTTGGGTCCAAAGGACTTTACCTACTTCTATGCACATTTATTTAGGTCTGGAATACTAAAAATGAGCTTATCAGCCTTTAACTAATATCTATTTGCCGGTAGACATGTTGCTCACACAATATAAATTTGGGTTTAAAGGGGGGAAAAAGGTAAATTGATCAAATCACACAACCAAGGTTCGTGCTAAACAGTGATGGTAAGGTTCAATGGACACATGTAAAGCACTGACATAGGATCATAATAACAGAAAGGTTTGACTTAGGACACAGAATTGGAGGGGACCTATATGTTACCATCTAAAACAGAACGTTAAACTCTGTTGGCTCCATATTTCTTACCCGCTTCTTTTTGAGTTCATTAACCACTGGACAAAGTCTTGAGCCCGCCTGGAGTCTAGGTACTTGCTGTAATCACTAGTAAATGTGCCTTGTGAATGACGTTTAACTTCATTGTGCTGATCTGAATCATCTAGTGCTTCAGTCCTTGCAGCTTTGACTGATCTGCGTATACAATTTTTTAATTGATGATATAAGTATCTATCAAGAGCCTGGGGGGTATTATTCTGAACTCTACACGTCTATAGCTAGCCTACATGAGGAAACACAGGGTGGTTGCAAAGTCCTACATTAAAATTCTCTCTGGTCAACCGTGTATCATAGCGTAGAAGACTTTTTTTTTTAATCCTGTTGATCTCTTTTAGAATCATGTGTCCTGATATATGAGAAACAAAAAGATCTCTAACATCCTCATTGATTGCTCATTCTTTCCCTACAGAGGACAATATGGAAGTGATTACTAAATTGCATACATTTTAATAACTTCTTCCTGATTAATTTTAATCAGAGATATAGGAAGCTAATGGGGTTAGTAAAGGTTAGTTTTTTATTTTCTAAATAGGTTCATTTAAGCTAGTGCATTGTTGGTTCACTTACCTTTTCCTTCGATTTCCCCTCTAAAAAATTTTTTCTTAGTTTTCTTTGTCTGAATTTCTCACTTCCTGTTCCTACTCAGTAAGCTGTTCTGGCTGACTAACCCCCAGCCAGAACAGCTCGGATGATGGGGGCAAGCTTACTGAGGAGAAACAGGAAGTGAGAAATTCAGACAAAAAAAACATTTAGAAGGGAAATCAAAGGGAAGTGTAAGTGAACCAACAATGCACTAGCTTAAAGGAACCTATTTAGAAAATAAAAAACAAACCTTTACAACTCCTTTAAAGCCAAATCACATGTAAGAATTTTTTTTTGCTATTTTCCTTGGTCATGCAAAGTGAATTTTTTACAACATTCACTAAGCTTAGGCTCTTCACTTCTCAAAGAAATATTCCCTGGTTGCCTGTAGTAAACCAATCTCTATGTCCTGACTGACAAAATGTATACTTTGTCGTAAATAATGGTCACCAGGGCAGTAAGTAATGGGAAATTCACATTTTTACAATTGTCACTAGAAGAGGAATTGAGAGCAAAGGGACACACATATGTCCAAATGTGGGATTTTCCCTCATTTTGAGACATATCCTTTTACATCCGGTTGTGCCTCTGATACAGGAAGTGAGAAGTCTGCTAAATAGAATAAATGAATTAAAAAATGAATTAAAAAAATAAGTATTAACCTCCCTGGCGGTATGATTATGTTTGGAATTTTGTACCAAAAGCGGTACAATTTTTTTATTGGAAATTTGGCGTTTTACATCGTAGGCCTGTAATTCTTAGGAATAACTCACTTAAATCTGTCCAAACAAGAGTATAGTAGACATCCCGGGTATGATAAAGTTTGAAACACAAAATCATAAATTATAATATAATAAATAACTATAAATAATTATAACAAATAATAATGTAATTATAATACAAATTATTCAATAATGTAATCAAATCAAAAACACTGAAATTTGCTCAGTTGCAGAATTGTCGCTGTCATTACTTTTATTTTTTTATGACGAATTTCCCCACAAATCGCTATCGCTCAATTATGCAAGTGATTATAATTTATTATCGCTGTTTTTTAGCTGCTCTAAAATCACTTTTAACATAAAGGGACACTTTTGGTTGCTATGGACAATCTACAGTTTTCAGGCAGAAAGAACAGTTTTTATTATATAAAAGTACATGTAGGACACTGGGCAGACCACTAGGGACAAGGGGGGTGTGTATTTTTTACATACAGTACTGTAATCTGTAAGATTACAGTATACTGTATGTATTGTGTTTATTTACTTTTTTGAATGTGGCGTTGTTCTCTGCCCCCGTGTGTCGTTACGTCGCAGGGAACGGAGATCGGCGGCACACAGGCACTGTGTGAATCGAGCGAGGACGCCGCTCGCTCACACAGCAGGGATGCATCGCAGGATCCAGGGACAAGGTAAGTGACTTGTGCCTGTGGATGCTCCGAGACGGCCCCGAGTCTGGCTCGGGGATACCGCTTTTGGTATTGAAATCTAACCCCGAGTCAGACTCAGGAATACCGCCAAGGGGGTTAAGATAAAATAAGTAAGGAACAGTTTAAGACTGGTGAACTTAGTCTGAATAAGGTGGCTACGCTTGTAAAAAAAACAAAAAAACTTTTTATGAAATCTTATATCTACGAAACATTCCAAATACACACACTATTCTTGCTCTTTATTAAACAACAAAAAAAAATTATGGTTTATTAAACAGGTTACTAGCTCCTGACCCTAATACTAGTACTTCAGACTCTTAGGCCTCGTACACACGGCCGAGGAACTCGACGTGCCAAACACATCGAGTTCCTCGGCTAGTTCAGCCCTGAAGCCGCCGAGGACCTCGGCGGGCCGAGAGCTCCCATAGAACAACGAGGAAATAGAGAACATGTTCTCTATTTCCTCGCCGAGGTCCTCGTCGGCTTCCTCGGCCGAAAGTGTACACACGACCAGTTTCCTCGGCAGAATTCAGCCAGAAACTCGGTCGGAAGCTGAATTCTGCCGAGGAAACTGGTCGTGTGTACGGGGCTTTATGCTGTGTACACACACACGATCTGGCTTTTTCCCGGCCATATCACATCGGAATTCCGACGGAAATTCTGATCGCCTGTACGGGGCATGACATTAAAGTCTTAGATTTCAATGATTTAGGATACGGTTCAATGGGAGTTATTACACCCCAAGGCTGCTTTTCTAAAGGAGTTGAGAATTACTCATAATATGGAGAAAACTTCCACTACAGTACAATTAGCCAACAATGTGAGAAGCAAATTACTTTTTTTCCTGTTTTAACCTGCATACGACTGAATATTCATAGTGAATAGGCATTTTCTTTGCACGTGGTTAGAAAATTGAAGTGAAATTTCACTCAATTTAAGTGGCAATTCTTAACTTCTATAGTGAATCAGCCACACTAAGGGGTTTTCTTAATAGAAAAAGCTCATGTATAACATTTATCTCTACTGTTGAGCTACATGAGCTTAGTAGAGTCTTATTAGACATATTTTTTTTTACATGGGTGCAGGGATGTGCAAACACCTTCCAGTAAGGAATGCGCCAACAAGGAAAGACTTTGACTGATCCACTTTGAAGACATAGGAAGCTTTTTTTGTTAAATTATTAAATCATTTTGGGCATATTGAAGTGATACCATCTTCTTCACATACAAGTCACATATTGGAATTCTCAAAAACACTGTGTGAAAGCAAAGAACATGTGGTTTATATAACCTTCCATGTTACAGGCACTTAAAATAATATGCCACAAGATATTCCCCCTTGCAATCCTTAAATGGACTTTTTAAGTTAGAACATATTTTCTCAAGTTAAAAGTGGCCATTAGAGATAAAATTACTTCTTAGGAAAAAGAAAACTGTAAATACAGTAAAGCATGTCTTTAGTTGAGATGTTTTTTGCTTGGTAACAAATACTGTGGTTAACTTAAAACAAGCCTTTATACAATTTGTAAAGTTTTTTTTTAAATAATGGAATAGTTAATGTTGTCTGCACTTCCTGTTATAAAGACACAAAATAGTGGATGAAAAATGAGTGAAATTAATTAAATAACAATAGAAGTAACAAACTTTCTTAAAATAGTAACATCATTTATATCTTTTAATATGGTTCTACATTTAATTATAAAAGAAAATAGACTTGTAATTCAAGAACTAGCTAAAAAATAGCCCAGCCGAAAATGGCATTTTAGTTATAGGTAAATATGGTAGGCTTAATTAATTACCAGCTACCATCTGTTTTCTAACAGCTTTTAATTACATAAAAAAACTATAAAAAGTTTTGCATATAACTCCAATAATCTGCCACCTGCAATTTCAGTCATTCCCAGTGACCAATCAACATTGATATGGAAATTGATTGATAATATGTTGGTTTTCATCAGTTTTCATTACAATTTTGATTGCTTGCCTAAAGATGGGAACTATTGAACCCATAAATGGGCTATTGCTGTTGATGGCTCAATTCTATGGTAATGGTAAGGCCAGCGTAAAATCTGTGAGATCTATGCATCTGAATTTCCCACCATACTCCCCTAACAGCTATGATCTGGGGAAAGGGACTCACTCTCATTGGTGAGTAAAATGTAATGCTTTGGAGAATGTAACAAGAATGCTGAGACTTTTCTTGTGGGAGATCCCATTGCCAGAATCCACAGTGGATATAAGAAGACATGAAGCTATTCAGCACTCCACAGTTCACCAATAAACCAAATATGAATTCTAGGAGAATTAACTCTTAAGGCTTTTGACATTTTAGCAAAGTACATCTTTGTCCATAGACTAAATTGCATAAAACATTGGCACCTTGCAACAGTCAGTCCACTTGGTTTAAGAAAAAATACATTTCATCATGATTTAGTAGCAAACAAGGGACATTATATACTGGGATCGGTGGTTATTCAACAGCTTAGAGGCCAATAATTAACCAAATATCCAATAAAATAATAAAAATACAAAAAAATTAAATGAACTTTGGTCAGTTGGATACATACCTGGACTTGTCCTCTGTTTCCTGGATAGGACTTTGTAAACTTCCTTGCAGTAACATAAAAAGAAGTCCCACCATATAATAAAGGCTTTTCATGTTTTTTCTGCAACAGATTAAACAATAACAGTTTCCATCGGTTGTGCCAATAATCCATTATGCTGACAGCAGTTAAACATTACAACAAAAATTAAAAAAAAAAAATCTGGTCATATAAATTGTGTGCTTAAGTGAGCTGAATGCTAAAGATTATGCACATAGCAAAATTAGTTTTCTTTATTCTTATGCATGCAACCACGTTTAGCTATTTAAATTAGAGAGCATCTATTATAGAAATATAGGGATTAAAACCAAACACTAGGAAGTGATTGACTCCTTTAATCTTCAACAAGTTATGATGCAAATGAGTATGCCTAATATTCTGCAAGGACCAGGAAGCTGAATAGCCATACCTATTTGCATCTAGCTTATAGAAAGAAATTATCCCAACTAACAGGGAAAGAGAAGCATACATTTATCAATAAATAATTATTGATATGGCTTTCTAATTTATAGTATTTTCATTATATATGCCATATATATTGCATAATATTCCTTGGGCTTGGGTAACCTTAACTTAGTTTGAAGATTTAAAAAAATACTTCATAGAACTAAATTTTTCAACCCTTAAAACAGTTTGATATTAATATGTGTGTATATATATATATATATATATATATATATATATATATATATATATATATATATATATATTGCTAACTTAAAAATAAACTTATAGAAATACATCATTTCTTAAAATGCAATTGTATTTATGCAGTTGCACATGTCTAGAAAATATATTTTGGTTTAAAAAAACTGTAATGAAATTAAATAAATTACGAAAAGCAAAGTTTAACATTTCAAATTCAAATTCAAATTTAACATAAAAAAATCCCAATTCAATATTCAAAGATTTAATAAACCAAACATAAATGCAACTCAATAAATAATAATAATATAAACATTATGTTAGGAATAATTTTTTAATTACTTAATATTAAAATAGATGTGAAAACTGTAAAACATAGTAAATAATGTAGAAAATAAAATAAAAAAGAATTAAGCCTTCATAAAAAACCTTCCAAGACAGTGGCTACTGGCTAGCTGTATGGCACTCCACAGGACAATGCTCACCGTGAAATGGACTTCTGGAAATGGACAAAATTAAGCTCCTTCTGAAGATACTTTTCAGTCTTTTCTGATGATTCCAACTGCTTCTGCCACAAAGCATTTTATACTCTTTTCAGCTTCATTGAACATTGTGAGGATGCATTATGTCTGACACAGATGATCATGTGATTGCTGATGCTTTAAATGTTAAGATACAACTGACTTCTCTTTGTGTAATTTACACATTAGAGACGGCTGGAAAATCATCGTGAAAGAATTGCACATGTACAAGTGCTTCCTTTTCAGGTGTAATGCAAGTCCAGGTATAACGCTATGTCAGATGGCAGGGAACGGGAATTGTTCTTCACACAATCAATCCATGCACAAAAGAAAGTTTATCATGACTTTGTTATAAGTTCTTATAAAATATGTATGAAAGAGTATAACTTAATATTTGTAAATTTATACCTATTTCATTCATTAATTGGTATTAAAGTATCATTAAAATCTCATATAGGCTTTAGGAAGTTAATGTAATTTCAAAAGTCATCTTCAATATTTTTAAATCTGAAGCTTTTAATAAAATACCCAGTTATCCTGAAATGAAAGTTCTTGTTTAACCACTTCAGCCTCAGTAGAATTGGCTGCTTAATGACCGGGCCATTTTTTGCGATTGAGCACTGCGTCGCTTTAACTATCAAATTGCGCGGTCATTCAACGCTGTATCCAAACAAAATTTGCGTCCTTTTTTTCTTCACAAATAGAGCTTTCTTTTGGTATTTGATCACCTCTGCGGTTTTTATTTGTTTGCGCTATAAACAAAAGAACAGCGACAATTTTGAAAAAAACACAATATCTTTTACTTTTTGCTAAAAGAAATATGCCAGTTTCTAAAAAAAATATGGGCCAGATTCACGTAGAATTGCCCTACGCTGCGGCGGCGTAACGCATTACATTTACATTACACCGCCGCAAGTTTTCAGCGTAAGTGCTTGATTCACAAAGCACTTGCCTGTAAACTTGCGGCGGCGTAGCGTAAATCCGCCCGGCGCAAGCCCGCCTAATTCAAATGGGGCGGGGACCATTTAAATTAGGCGCGTTCCCGCGCCGAACGTACTGCGCATGCTCCGTCCCTACAATTTCCCGACGTGAATTGCGCTAAATGACGTTGCAAGGACGTCATTGGTTTCGACGTTAACGTAAATGGCGTCCAGCGCCATTCACGGACGACTTACGCAAACAACGTGAAATTACAAATTTCGACGCGGAAACGACTGCCATACTTAACATTGGCTAGACCACCTAGAGGGCAGCTTTAGTTTTACGTGGCGTATCTCTACGGAAACGACGTAAATTTACAGCGACGGGCAAAGTGGACGTTCGTAAATAGGCGTAACTAGTCATTTGCATATTCTACGCCGACCGCAATGGAATTGCCACCTAGCGGCCGGCCTAGAATTGCAGCCTAAGATCCGACGGTGTAAGTCACTTACACCTGTCAGATCTTAGGGCTATCTATGCGTAACCTGATTCTATGAATCAGGCGCATACATACGCTAAGGAGATATGCTGTTGTATCTCTTTTGTGAATCTGGCCCTATATTTTTTCCTCAGATTAGGCTGGAATTTTATTTTCTACATATTTTTGTTTAAAAAAATCACAGTAAGCGTATATTGATTGGTTTGCGCAAAAGATATAGGGCCAGATTCACATACATTTGGATCGGCGCAGCGTATCAGAGATACACTACGCCGCCGTCCCTTACCTGACGTATATTCGAATCCTCAGCGAGTTCGCGCCGTAAGTTACGGCGGTGTAGTGTATTTCTGGCAGCGGATTTCAAATTGGGCGGGTTGGGGGCGGGTTTCATTTAAATGAAGCGCGTCCCTGCGCCGAATGAACATGCGTATGCGTCGTCCAGAAATTTCCCGCCATGCTTTGCGCGAAATGACGTCGCAACAACGTCATTTTTTTAACTTAGACGTGAGTTACGTCCATCCCTATTCACGGACGACTTGCGCAAAAAAAATAAAAATTCAAATTTTGACGCGGGAACGACGGCCATACTTAACATGGCAAGTCTATCTTTACGCCGCAAAATATCAGCTTTAACTATACGCCAGAAAAAGCCGACTACAGACAACGTTAGAAAATGCGACGGCCGCGCGTACGTTTGTGGATCGTCGTAAATCGCTAATTTGCATACCCGACGCGGAAAACGACGCAAACTCCACCCAGCGGGCGCCGAAGTATTGCATCCAAGATCCGAAGGCGTACGAAGCCGTACGCCTGTCGGATCTTACCCAAATGCCGTTGTATCTTGTTTTGAGGATTCAAACTAAAGATACGACCCGGGAAATATGAAAGTACGCCGGCGTATCAGTAGATATACGCCGGCGTACTTCGTCTGTGGATCTGGCCCATTGCATCTACAAAATAGGGGATAGAATTATGGCATTTTATTATTATTATTTTTTTACTAGTAATGGCGGCGATCTGCGACTTTTATCGGGACTGCGACATTATGGCAGACAGATCGGATGCCTTTGACACATTTTTGGGACCATTGACAATTTTACAGCGCTTTAGTAAACTTAGGAGTTATTTTACTAAAACTGGAGGCAGCGAAATCTGGTGCAGCTCTGCATGGTGGCCAATCAGCTTCTAACTTCAGCTTGTTCAATTAAGCTTTGACCAAACAAACTTGGAAGTTTCTATGCAGAGCTGCAACAGATTTTGCACTTTCCAGCTTTAGTAAATCAACCCCTCAGGCCCCGTACACACGGTCGGACAAAACCGATGAGAATGGTCTGACGGTACACACCATCAGTTCAAAATCCGATCGGGTCAGAACGCGGTGACGTAAAACACACGACGTGCTGAAAAAAACGAAGTTCAATGCTTCCAAGCATGCGTCGACTTGATTCTGAGAATGCACGGGTTTTGAACCGATGCTTTTCTGTACTAACCATTGGTTTGGTCCGATCGGGCAGCGGTCCATCGGTTCGGTTTTGAAGCATGTTTTAAAATTTTGGACCGAAGGAAAACAGACCGATGGCCTATACACACGGTCAGTTTGGTCCGATGAAACTGAACTTCGGTTCATTCTCATCGGTTCGGTCCGACCGTGTGTACGGGGCCTAAATGTCAATATGTAAGGGTTTTTACTGTATCTACTTTATTAGTAGTAATTACTTGAATCGGGGTTATACAGAATCCATTACCATGGCACACAATTTATTGGACTCAGTGTTGTAAATCTGTGACATCAGCAATGTTTTATTCTTGACAAAATCAAGCCAAAAAAAGCATTCTAGTTTAAGGGCTGTCCTCAAACTTACTCATTCTTCTAAGTGCTGAATCTCTTTATTTTTAGATTGACTTCCGAACTTGAACAGAAAATAAATCAAGACTTTAATGTGAATATAAAAACCATTCTGTAAAACAACATATAAAGCTTATCTGCAACATATATTTGAAAACAATAACAATTAGCCCTGTAAGGAGTCTAAAGCCTTGTACACACGATTGGAATTTCCGATGAAAAAAGACAGATGGAATTTTTTAATTCGATATTCCGACCGTGTGTGGGCCACATCTGACTTTTTTCCATCTGAGTTTAGAAATAGAACATGTCTTATTTTTTTCCAATTGCAAAAAATCCTATGGGAAATTCCGATCGTCTGTGTGGAACTCCGACAGAAAAAAAAATATGCATGCTCAGAATCAAGTCGACGCATGCTCGGAAGCATTGTACTTAATTTTTTACATCACCGCGCTTTGGACGGTCGGAATTTGGTCTGACGGTGTGTATGCAAGACAGCTTGAACGGAATTTCTGACGGAAAATTCCATCAGATTTTATCCCATCGGAAATTTCGATTGTGTGTACAGGGCATCACAGAATAGTTAGGATTCATTCAAACCTTTGCTCAAGTATCCAAACATGCATTGTCCATCCAAACTGGAGTTCTGAGTTATGATAACAAAAATATCATGTTTTCTGTACATAGACCAAATATTAGACCAATGAAGTCATTGTAAACCTAATTTACTTGTGTGGCCAATATACAGGACAAACACCTATATCAGAGTCCAGCTAATATTTAGTAATATACAGAATTGGTAATATAGAAAACCTGGTTATGTGATAGCTGCATCCTCCATGGTATGACCACATCTAGTATTATTTGCCATGATCTTGAAGCTGAATATTTAGACCTCATGAGTTTGGCTAAACATATATAGTAGGAATGTGGTACAGAGACAGGTTGGTTATCCTAATGCTCTGGCCTGTATGTTCTACCTGAGTTGCCTGTGGATAGGTATACTGTTTTAAATCTTTATTGCAATTTAGGTTTGTAATTGGTAAAGAGTTTAGTGCAAACTATATGCAATCCTAGAACAAACGATATTAGATAGCCACTAATCTTACAGACCTATGGAGTCACCACCATGAGCCATGGTGAAAATGTTGCCTCTTGTGTTGCCTTTTTGTGGTGGCATTAGTCAAAGTTCTAGTCTCAGCTGATTCTGCAACTAAAGACAAAAAAGTAAAGCAAGAGGGTGAGGTTATATAATGTAATTGGACTTAAACGCAAACTTATGACCCCTGGCAGTCCTTATTGGGCCGACCAATTGAGGAGGCACCAAGACACACCAAACAATTGACATATTTTATTATTCTTACTAGAATAGCAATTGCTTGATGGCTGGTAATGGCGATCCTCGTCGATCCTGTTCACATGAATACACACAAAACTATCCTAGATAAACATGAAAAACATGAAAAATTATCAGCCACTCTGCATGACAAAATGCTTTTATTTGAAAACATTTGGGACTCATTTCATATCTCAGGGAATAATGAATAGCATTGTATGATGGATTCTCTAGATGGATGAAGAGGTGGCACGCGCATTTATCTTATCTTTTCTTCTTTCTTCTTCTTTCCTTTGTCTTATCTCTACATTGAGTGCATTCATTCATATATAGCAAACTTCTTTTGATCTTGGTTACAGATTTTTACATGTCCTTTGATAGAGAGATTTATAGGCATTATCACTGGAAGGAAAGGCCTCCTTTTCTTGCATCCAATCCAGAACAGAATGGTTTGTGAATGGTATTGGTAACGTGACTCGATATGCAAGTATATATGCTGTGTTTTGTGTACAAATCAAAAATGTATTAAATTAATTAAAAATTATTGGAAACAAAAACAAACCTATATGTGGGTTAAAGCTAATAAACTACCAGGAGTGGTAGCTACCTTGAAGTCCCTGTATATACATTTAATTTGCACATACCTCTCAGGAGCACCAAAGCCTTGGGCACACCAATATTGGCCCGTTTTTTGCCCATTAACTATTGACGTCACCTTGTCGAGCAAGGAAGACAAAATTTGGTTTCCGGATCTGAAGTCGCTATTGTATAACAATTTTTAGGACTATTAAGGGGCCCTGCAAGCTGTGGATGTTTGTGTGGACACCTCTAGGTGCCTGACACTCAGTATTTCCATGAGTTTAACAGCTTAAAGCTGCACATAGGGTCGTTTTTACTCCTCAATTTAAAGCATTTCACTGTTCACTGACTGCATAGCGATCCTGTTGCTGGCGAGTTGTCAAAATCAAGTGTGATATCAGCCTTAGCTATTTCCTATAAAGGCTATTATATTGCAATAGAGGGACCTGATCTGCCTATGTAAATCATTGATGGCAATGTGTAGGCAAAAGCCTATTTTGCCGTATGCTTAAAAGCCAGCCTAGGGTAGCATGCATATTGTATTAGAGTTTTAATTAAATGAAACAGCAGTGTGCTGCTATTACATTCAATAAACAAACTATTTTGTTTTCTTAATTCTTGTTTTTTTTATTATAATTATTTGACTGCATTAAGGGCATTGTTAAAATGAAATCTGTTGCTTGGTGCAAACTGCCGTGCTGCAACGTCATAAGTTTAATTTGACAAAGTATAATCTATATACAGCCTTCTGTGTGAAGTGATTAGGAGAAATGTCCCTGACTTTTTCTAATAAGCACAGTTGTAAAATGTCCTACAGTATTTGTAACATTTGCCGAAATAACTGCTTTCTTCATCTTAGGCGATTTTGGCAGAAAAACTATTTGTATGGAATTTTGTCACTGTAACATAAATATTCATATATGCCCTGTAGACCAGGGTCCGGATTCAGATACAATAGTGTATCTATCGCGGGCGTAACGTATCTCAGATACGTTACGCCGCCATAAATTAGGGCGCAAGTTCCGTATTCAGAAAGAACTTGCGCCCAAAGTTAAGGCGGCGTAACGTAGGTGGTCCGTAAGCCCACGGAATTCAAATTCTCCATGCAGTGGGCGTGTTGTATGGTAATGATGGCTGACCCCACGTAAATGACATTTTTGGCTAACGCCGCATGCGCCATCCGTGAACGTATTCAAGTGCGCATGCTCCAAATTAACCCGCAAAAAGCCAATGCTTACGACGTGAACGTAAATTACGCCCAGCCCTTATTCTTTGCTTTAACTGGACACTGATATAAGTCACAAGACTGCCATATATTGCTGATGAGAAAAGGTATTTAGCAGTTTATATTTACTAAAATAATTGCATTTCTATGTTCGGTGTACTGTGGGAGACCAGGTATAGTGAATGCATGGTCCTGGGTTGAGACTTAAATTATTGACTTTTAATAAACAAGACCTGATTTTTGTGATACTGTAGCTTGTCATTATTGCTCTTTGTGCTGTCCTCTAGATTCCACCAGATTCTTATGTAATTTGGACATTTCTGTCTAGCTTCATTATTTTCATCAACTTTTTATTCAACTAATATGCCTTGATTATTATTCTGTGTGTTAAAAATGTTAATTAAATCAAAAATGTATTAAATTAATTAAAAATTATTGGAAACAAAAACAAACCTATATGTGGGTTAAAGCTAATAAACTACCAGGAGTGGTAGCTACCTTGAAGTCCCTGTATATACATTTAATTTGCACATACCTCTCAGGAGCACCAAAGCCTTGGGCACACCAATATTGGCCCGTTTTTTGCCCATTAACTATTGACGTCACCTTGTCGAGCAAGGAAAACAAAATTTGGTTTCCGGATCTGAAGTCGCTATTGTATAACAATTTTTAGGACTATTAAGGGGCCCTGCAAGCTGTGGATGTTTGTGTGGACACCTCTAGGTGCCTGACACTCAGTATTTCCATGAGTTTAACAGCTTAAAGCTGCACATAGGGTCGTTTTTACTCCTCAATTTAAAGCATTTCACTGTTCACTGACTGCATAGCGATCCTGTTGCTGGCGAGTTGTCAAAATCAAGTGTGATATCAGCCTTAGCTATTTCCTATAAAGGCCATTATATTGCAATGGAGGGACCTGATCTGCCTATGTAAATCATTGATGGCAATGTGTAGGCAATGTGTAGACCAGGGCCCGGATTCAGATACAATAGTGTATCTATCGCGGGCGTAACGTATCTCAGATACGTTACGCCGCCATAAATTAGGGCGCAAGTTCCGTATTCAGAAAGAACTTGCGCCCAAAGTTAAGGCGGCGTAACGTAGGTGGTCCGTAAGCCCACGGAATTCAAATTCTCCATGCAGTGGGCGTGTTGTATGGTAATGATGGCTGACCCCACGTAAATGACATTTTTGGCTAACGCCGCATGCGCCATCTGTGAACGTATCCAAGTGCGCATGCTCCAAATTAACCCGCAAAAAGCCAATGCTTACGACGTGAACGTAAATTACGCCCAGCCCTATTCGCGAACGACTTACGCAAACGACGTAATTGATGGAAAATACGGACGTACGTTTCTGAATCGGCGTATCTACCTAATTTGCATATTCCTCGCGTAAATGTACGGAAGCGTCACCTAGCGATTTTCTCCTCTTTGGTCTGTCAAATGTACAATTGAAAACATTTTATTATATCTGATCATTTAGCCAGAAATCTTGTATGCGGATAAATTCCTGCGTTCTCTGAATCTGCACTGTTATCAGGTCGCATTGTTCCCTGATACTGTATCTCCGTGGACTACAACCCCCACCCTCTTTTCTATGTAGAAGAGAGGGAAATGTTATGTAGTCATAACACAGTGTTATGTAGTTATAACACACCCATTTCCTAGGGTGATAACCAGTGTTAATTTGGGCACCAATTTCTTATGCCGTGTACACACGACCATTTTTCATGACGAGAAAAATGAAATTTTTTAAATTGGTCATTAAAAATGGTCGTGTGTAGGCTCCAGAGCATTTTTCTCGACGAGAAAAATGGCCATTAAAAATTTAAAACCTGCTCTATTTTTTCTCGTTGTTTTTCTCGTCGTGAAAAACGGTTGTGTGTAGGCTTTAACGACGGGGAAAAAAACGTGCATGCTCAGAAGCAAGTTATGAGAAGGAAAATGTGCATAATCTGCCCAAAGGGTGGTGCCATTCGAATGGAACTTCCCCTTTATAGTGTCGTCGTATGTGTTGTACGACGGCACTATAAGCTCAAGCATATTTTTTCACCATCATGTGTATGCAAGGCAGGCTTGACAAGAATCACTTCGACAAAAACATAGTTTTTTTCCATGACATGAAAAACGGTCGTGTGCATTAGTCTTGACATTTTAGTTTTAGTCTTCTGCAATTGTTTTAGTTTTTTAAAATCTAATGAGTGTAGTTAAATTGTAATGCAGTATTTAAGCATTTCTCTACAGATTCCTTTATATACTGCTGGAGTGAAAGATCGAATATGTTATTATTTATGGTATTGAGGTATGAACATGCACTACAGCAGGTGTTCATTTTGACGTCAAATTTCTATTTAGTGTTAGTCCCATTTTTAGTCTTTTGACTAAAATGCCATTTTAATTTTAGTCGTATTTTAGTAATCTCAATTGTTTTTGTTTTTGTCGTATTTTAGTAATCTCAATTGTTTTTGTTTTAGCCGTATTTTAGTAGACTAAAATGGTATTAAGTTAGTCGACTAAAATGTTTTAGTC
Source organism: Rana temporaria (assembly GCF_905171775.1). NCBI lineage: Eukaryota > Metazoa > Chordata > Amphibia > Anura > Ranidae > Rana > Rana temporaria. Next base: position 177,862,949 of record NC_053494.1, on the reverse strand, counting down.
GGTTTTAGTCGATAAAATTAACACTGGTAATAACGTTGCTCAATTTGGTTGTCAACCAAGGACAGGAAGTACATTAATGGCAGGATTACCAGGTTAAAAGAAAAGAAAAAAGTAAAAAAAAAGAACACTCTTGCAACTACCACATCTGATGGCCGTCAAGCTGCAATACTAACCATTTGTGTTCTTGGGTTTAGATACATTTTAAATCTTTCCCACTCCCACTGTTCTAATAAATTGCCACCAAGCTCTAGCAGAAAATTTACAATCTTAAATTGGATCACTGGGTTCAGCACGACCCCTGCTGTGTCTGACCTACAGATCTTCAATCATCAAAGCTTGCTGAGCAGAGATACACACAAGGCGGTATCTGGGGTAGTACTTAAAGTGTTAATAAACACACAACAATAAAAATCAGTCTGTATATGCAGTAAAGCATGCTTGTAATACTCATTGTGGAATCTAAGAGGTTAATCCTCTGCATTGTGTAAAAAGGCTGTTCGATCCTGTTTTCTCTGATCCTCCCCTTCTTCCATTGTTCCCAAAATATCTCCTGATAGTACAGAGCTAGGGGACAAGCTGAACATTCTCTGTTTAATGTCTAGTGATAGATAATTTTTTTGGGGGGTGGAGGGGGTGCATGTGATCACCACAGGGCCAATCAGACAGCCAGAGGGCCATGGGTCCTGCAGCCTCATAGAACAATGAAGGTAGAAATAAAACTCCTCCTACAAGCTTTAACTGGACACTGATATAAGTCACAAGACTGCCATATATTGCTGATGAGAAAAGGTATTTAGCAGTTTATATTTACTAAAATAATTGCATTTCTATGTTCGGTGTACTGTGGGAGACCAGGTATAGTGAATGCATGGTCCTGGGTTGAGTAAGACTTAAATTATTGACTTTTAATAAACAAGACCTGATTTTTGGGATACTGTATCTTGTCATTATTGCTCTTTGTGCTGTCCTCTAGATTCCACTAGATTCTTATGTAATTTGGACATTTCTGTCTAGCTTCATTATTTTCATCAACTTTTTATTCAACTAATATGCCTTGATTATTATGCTGTGTGTTAAAAATGTTAATTATAATATGATATTATTATAAAGCATAGTAAGGGATTTAACTGCTTTTCACAATCAGAGTACAAACTTGTGTCTTTGACAAGTAACCTGGGGAATTGTCACTGAGATTAAGATGAGCACTGACAGAATCCAAGATGTAGGTTGTGAGCTTGTCTCAAATGAACTGAACGAAGATGCTTCTGATGACGCACGTTGCAAACAGTGTATCCAAACACGAGGGTGTTGTTATCCATGCCAGTGGCACTATGAAGGGTTGATGACATACAGGTAAACATAATGAGCCATGCATTGATTATATAGTTTTACAATATAGCCCATCCTGAGCTATTGAGTATTAGGAAACCACAGAGGAAAATGTAAAGGTCTTAACTAAAAGATTTGTCCAATTCCTGTTTGGACCTATTGATTAGGGAAGTGTGAACTTTTACATATCAGCTTTGAAATTTGACATACAGTACACACTCCGTTTTTCTATTCCGATGCTATTTAAAGGGAACCTGAGAGGACAGAAATGTGGTAGTTGTCATTGCAGGCTTAGTTTAAAAGGAGAAGCTCCAAGACTCAGAACATGTATGCAAGATGGCAGCTGAGACTTCGACTCTGACATGCTTTTACATGGTAATTGATTCAGGGGGAATCGTGAATCTGCTGGCCTCGGTGTGACTATTGTGTGATGTAATGTGTGTCCCATACACTCTTTAGTACCAAGTTCGTACCAAGTTAGTACCTGTGCTTCCAGAAAGGGGAATGTGACACCATGAGGTTCCCTCTTAAAACACTAGTAGTTGACAGACCACTAAGCTCTTCTGCCCCTTGAGACCTCAGTCTCTTCATATACATGTAAACCCTTGCTTAAAGGCCATTAGCTTTAAATTCAGGCCATAGTCTAAAGAACTCAATAACATCATGTGACTGAACAGAAGATTGTTTGAGTTTAAGGTATGTTTAAGAAGGTTTTTTGTTTTAATATGTGCAAGAGGGGAGAACTTTCTTTAAATTGGAGATCTGCTTAAAAGCCATTTTGCGGCTAGGCCGGGGCACTACTCTATCAAAAAGCATCCAAAAAAAAAGATCCTAATTCTGTGGTCACATGACATGCAGGGTCTTGAGTCTTCTAACTTAATTTGGGCAAAGTGGGAGCATTGGTTTCTGGATGATGAGGACAACTCCTATTGCTTTCCAAAAGTAGGGTCCACTTAGGCTCCAGATAACTGCAGAAGTAGGATGAAGTCACAAGGGGGCTGGGAGCATTAGACACAGACTGCATCACTGGATCACTGTCCCCATCTCATAGTGAGGGATATATGACTGAAGACTCAGGTAAATAAAAAGGTTATTGGGTCTTTCTGTAGAAAAAGGTGAATGGGTGGGAGAAAAAGGTAGGGGTACAACATTTGCCCAGAAATGGGCATTAAGAAGAGGGGGGTCCTTTAAAAGCATAGCTGATTCATGCTTTTAAGAAGATTCACAGATGATTCATATATGTGAACAATATCTAAATTCCATAAAGCCTGATTAAGGTAATGGCAAAGTCCATTCTAGCAAAATAAAATATTACCACCAATCTGTGCTCATCATTTTTATGATTTAATGAACTTTATAAGATTTTAATCATATCTTCCTGTATCATTCTTTGGACTATTGCCATATAACTATTCATCTAGAATGTGCATAGTGTAGATTGGACTTGTGATTTTGTTAATATTGTAGAAAAAAAATCTCAGAACAATTGAATTTCTATTATTTTATTCAGCAAGGATAACTTTGCTTTTATACAGTATCTCCAAAATTTAATTAACAATTTTCTACAAGTTGCACATTTGAGTTTATGTTTTTTAGGAACATTTTTCCATGCATTAAAACAATACATAAAACATTCTAAGGTGTAGCCCGGTTCCAGCCAACCTTTTGGATAGAACAGGTAAATGTTAGAATTTCTGCCAAGCTATGCTATCTGTGTTCCTGTGGAAGAAATTGTTCTGCTTTCCACTGTCTGTGTCTGCAAAGGCAAAATGTCTCATTCTGTTCTGACATCTGTCACCTGACAAATACATCAATTTAAAACTAACAGAGATCCTAAAGCATAACTACTATACTATAAAATGTATGTGCAGGACGTCTGTGTACCAATTGTAAGATTTTTTTCAGATTACCTGTTCTGTCTGGCACCAGGCAAAAAGACAGGAAGTGGGGAGATTTGCCCTTGCTTTCTCTTGATTGACAGAGAGAAATCTCCCAATTTGGGACTAAAACCGCCATTAAAAAAAAATGTACAGTATGCAAACCCTAAAGCCTCGTACACACGATCGATATCTGATGGAATCTAATCCAATGGATTTTTTCGTCGGATATCCGATGAAGCTGACTTTCATCAGTCTTGCCTACACACCATCAGTCAAAAATCCGACCGTGCCAAAACGCGGTGGCGTAAAACACTACGACGTGCTGAGAAAAATTAAGTTCAATGCTTCTGAGCATGCGTCAACTTGATTCTGAGCATGCGTGGATTTTTAACTGATGGAATTCCACACAGACGATCGTTTTTTTCTATCGGCTTTTTATGGGGCCCACACACGATCGGTTTGTCCGATGAAAACAGTCCATCGGTCTGTTTTCATTGGACAAACCAATCATGTGTACAGGGCTTAAGGCTCTGCTCTGTTTGTGCTTTCCAGTGCAAGGTGTCCTGTTTGAAAAGCGCATCAAAGACGTATCTTCTATTGAAGTCTATGGAAACGCACTAAAAATGCATTTCAGATTTTTTAAGTTCAGGTCAATTTTCCCAAGTGACCAGGGATGAAAACATATTACATTCAATTGTAACTCAATGCATTAAAAACCTGCTAAAAATGTGATATGCTTTTTCAAAAAGCGCATATCATATTTTAAAATGATGTGAACAGGCACTTACAATTAAAGTGGTAGTAAAGTTTGCTTTGTAACTTTTACCTACAGGTAAGCATATAAAAAGGTTTCCCTGTAGGTAAAATAAATATCTCCTACAAATACACAGTTTGGGAGATATTCCAGTGAGCAGTGATGTCATCGGCACATGCAGTCTGAAGGAACCACATACTCATGCCGTCGCTTTTTGTTTTTTGGTTTAGATGCATTTTAATAAAGGTTTAACCCTTGCTCGCTAAATACAAAATGAAAAATAAAGTTTTCTCTGGAGTCGACTTTAAAACACATATGAAAAATTGTATTTAAATTCAGTGCAGCAGTTTCAACAGTTTCTTACAAATTGTGACCCATCTGTTGTGCAACTCAATGTAAACAAGTCTCAATTACAACAGCAATGAACACCTCTAAATAATTGTGGCATTGAACTTTTATTAGTTATTAATAGGAGATACAATGAGCTGTAACCTCAAACTCGAATTTCACTGTTTAGCAGTTTCTTGCAGTCAGTAGCCAAAAAGTGATATCTGATGTGATGCTAAGGTAGCTGGCATGCTTTTGTAAACTTCCCAGATTCATTAGTTGTATCCAGCATCTTGTCAAAAAGCAAAGAAACATCAGTAGTCAACAAATATTTTATTACTACATAGTGCCAAGATTCTGACACTGGCTGAAGTCTTTGTGGGCTATCATTGCTGACCTCTTCTTCTCAAACTGCTAGCTACCTGGCTGTCATCCTTAACCTTTTTTTTTTTTTTTTTTTTTTTTTTTCTTTTTTTTCACGTCAGACTCTGCTCACATATAGCCGAGAGGCTAGCTCACGGTTCGCCCGCCCTTAGCATCTCTCTTGCGGCTTCGCATCATTCGTGGGTTTTTTTTTTTTTTTTGTTTTTTTTTTTTTTGTGTTTTTTTTTTTTTTGATATTACGGATTTAACATTTTTAAACTGTTAGGTTGGTGTTTTCCCGCTTGACGAGTCTAACTACATTAGCATATCGTTATTATTCCCCCCCTTTTCTTTTTTTTTTTTTTTTTCTTTTTTTTTCCCCCCCCCCCCTTTTCCTCCCCCCCCTTTCCTTCCCCCCCCCCCCGGATCTGTGTGCCATGCAATCTTCTTTGTGGTTTTTCATCTTTCTGCTTCTGTCGTTCCCTGGACGAACTTTTCTGTGGATTTGAACACTTTCCACTTTTCCCAAACCATCCTGTTTCTGTCCTCTTCTCCTAACTCTCTGCAGGCAAGATACTCCATCTCTTCTATATATTCCACCCTTTCTATCCACTCTTTAATTGATGGCCTCTTTGGGTGTAACCAATTTTTGGGGATCAGAGCCTTAGCTGCGTTTAACAACACTGGGACCAGAGTTGTTCCATATTGTTTTTTGGTTTTTTCAGTTCCGTGAAACAAACAGGTCAGCGGGCTACATATAATCGTCTCTCCTGTTATTTCTGCGATATATTTCAAGATTTCTTTCCAATATTCCTGCATTCTCGGGCAGTCCCACCATATATGTAGCGTTGTTCCTTTTTGTTTACAGTTTCTCCAACATAGCTCTGAATTTCTAGGGTGGATCTTATTCATTCTTGATGGGGTCATGTGCCATCGCACCATACATTTATAATTTGCTTCTATGGTGGTAATGTCCGCGGCATGGTTATATACTGCACCTATCATTTGTGTTTTATCAATTTTTTTACCAATGTCGCTTTCCCATTTTTCTAAAAAGGGCAATGCTTCCTGGGCCTCGAGTTCTGTTAGTATCCCGTATACCTTTGATATACCGTGTATCAGGGGCTTGTCCATGCTGCATATTTTTTCTATTGGATATAGTGTCTTGTCTTCCTTAACCTTTTGCTTTCAATATATAGATGTTCTGACTTCACTCATAGCATGCTTGTTTTCCAGGTCAATGATTCATACAGTGTTAAAATTTTAGAATCTAAAAAGTGAAGCGTTGCACTAAACTTTTAGAATCCAAAAAGCAGGATTTTATTCCAAACTTCTATCATATGAATGAGCAAACACATTTTGTAGGCCACACAGTTCCCTCTTCATCAGGGCTTTGAGAATGTTAATAAGAACTCTGAGTGATGATGAATAGGTGCTGTGAATCTACAGGCAACCCAGTCACATTCAGCAAATGGTTGCGGCAATCCCCAGCCCTGGTAACCCCCAAAATTTGTTTGCTTATACATACAATATAAGCTTGGAATACAATCCCAGTTTTTGGACTCCAATTTTATTGTGGTGCTTTTAATTTTCTGCGATAGTTCCTCGGCATATGGAAGCAACCCACATATTGTTTGTTGCCCCAGTGGCTCAACATTAGTACAATTGTGATAAAATCTAATTCAAAGACAAGAAGTATCATACAGTATAAAGTCAGAGGCAGCCATGCAGATAGCATTTTCAGAAGGAGGTCAGTCAAAGAGGTCTACATATTTCCCTCAGTGAAGTTTTCCTTCAAAGGTTATGTCCACCCAATACTGTTCTCTCGGGGTTGGATAGCCATCAGGAAGATGAAGCAACCATTGTCTTCTTAAAACTTTTTGGTGTTCTAGAGCAGGGTTGTCCAACATTTGACCTTCCTTGGCCACATTGGAAGAAGAGGAATTGTCTTGAGCCACACATAAAAAGCACTAACAATAATGATAGCTGAAGAGCAGAAAAAGTCGGGCAGATCACAAGTGAATGATCACTGATATAGATAATGAACCTACCAGTGTAATAAACTTAATTTCTTTTGTAATATTTTTTATTATAAAAGAAAAAGAGGACAACATAAAACTAGTGCGATATTTGACACTGCTTTTGATAAATGAAAGCATTACTATCTGGTTGGATGGATGTAGTAGCAATTCTGAAGGTGCTCTCCATATATTTTGGTTCTAATTTTTCCCTTTGTGTGCTTCATCCTTGAAAATAGTTGCTCACAAATATAGGTGTTGCCGAAAACCAGTAACATGAATAAGGCGTGATTTTGAAGAGTGGGATATTTTTCTTCGAGAAAGATAGAACTTCTAAAAGTTCTTGGTCCGCATGTGTTCACTAAATGTAAAAGTATTTTTACAAAAATTCAGAAAAACTAAATATTTTTAAGTAAGTTTACGAGTTTGTGTTGAGCTGCAGTCATAGCCGTCTTGGGCCGTAGGTTGGACACCCCTGTTTGAGAGGAAAGAAGTTCCTCCTATTAACTTCTGTTCTTTGGAATGAATTATTCAGGTTTAGGCCTAACAAAGAGAATGTAAATCTAAGTACTGTAAATGATTATGATCTCACCTGGTTGACAAAGGGAGAAGAGCCTTTTGTCACATTTCTATACTTGTAATTGTTACTATAAATTATTAGAGAGAAATGTATTAAATACATGGCTTCAGTCTTGATCTTGCATTGGTTCTCGTTCATGTCTGATGTACTGTACACACATGAAAAACACTAAAATGTATCCAACATATTTCAAGACAGAGAAAAACATCTCTTCAAGAAACGAGTCATATGAGTATATATATGCTTTGTTCCGGATCCTGATATTGCATGGTTCTTGTCTGTATACCACTGCAAAGATAAGAAGACAACGTTTGTTATAAGAAATGCCTTTGCAGTATACTATTACATATTCACCTTCTGGTATTTCTACAGTTCTACTGGAGGTGTTCTCTTTTTTTGGCCATATGTTTCTAATAGGCCCCCACCTAACAACTGTACATTTATTTTCTCCATCAGTCAATCCCCCAACAGCTAATACATTTTGTATGTCTTGACCCTCCCTCTTAGATTGTAAGCTCTAAGGAGCAGGGTTCTGTAATTCCTACTGTATTAAACTTATGTTGTAAGGCGCTGTATAAACTGTCGTCGTTATACAAATCCTGTTCAGTGGTCTTTACTGTGTTTTAGTTTTCCCTTCAGATAGTAAACCGCGCTCCATTACAGTCCATTGTCCAGCACTGAGTAGACTGCAGTGGACCTCAGTACAGAAAGTGGTTTGACCCAACTTTTCACAACCATCATTTTTGCACACCCTTTGCCCCGAAGATGTCACATATTGGCAAAGTAATACATGACACATCTTAATATTTCAGTGTTCGCATCATGGAAACAATTGGTCACTTTTTAATACTTCAAGTGCTAAGAGCTTAAAGTACAACTAAGGACAAGTAAGTAAGGTTATTTTTTTTTTTTCCATCTGTGTCCCATTGGGGAAAGTTCCCTTCAAGTCTCATAGCCAAAACAGGAAGTCAGAGGAAATCCCTCCAAAGTAAGGGAATCCCCGGTTGTCACCATGGCAGCCATAACTATTGTTACTTTTGGAAGATTTAATCTCTATGTCAGTATTAGTGACAAACCAGTATTTAAATATCCCTCTCCCTTTATTACCCATGGCCCTTCATGCCCTTTATCACAAACTTTTTTGTTGGTGGGTTACACATGAAATCATATGATCATAACGTTTAGGGTCCTCTCTATAATGCGGGGACCAAAAAATGGGATACATTTTATAGGGTAGTGACATCACCCACTGGCATTCACTGCTCTATCCATTTCTGAAGGTGGAGAAGAGTCCCCTCCCACCAGCAAAAACTATATGCTTTGCACTGGTATAGTCAGGGAGTCCATAAAAATATTAAAGGTAGATGGATTGGAGGATAAATAAACAAATCAATTGTGCTTCGATTTGAACCATAAAGAAACATTTATTACATGGTCATAGATAAAGCACACAGTCTGTGTAAAAAGCACAGTCATATGTAAAAAGCACAGTCTTATATGAAAACCTGGGCCCGGATTCACAAAGGACTTACGACGGCGTATCTCCACGTACGCCGTCGTAAATCCGAATGTGCGCCGTTGTATCTTCACGCCTGATTCATAGAATCAGATACGCCTCACGGTTGCCAAGATACGAGCGGCGTAAGTCTCCTCTGCCATTGTATCTTGGGGTGCATATTTACGCTGGCCGCTAGGGGCGCTTCCATATATTTCCGCGTCGAATATGCAAATGACCTAGATATGCCGATTCACAAACGTACTTGCGCACTGTGTATTCAAATGCGCTGTTTACGTAAGGCGTCCGACCGGCGTAACTTTACCCCTCATAAAGCAGGGGTAAGTCATGTTAGGTATGGACGTCGGAACAGCGTCGTATTTTACGTCGTTTGCGTAAGTCGTACGTGAATGGGGATGGGCGTAGGTTACGTTCACATCGACTAAGCATTGAGCTGGCATAATTTAGGGAGAAAATTTGACGTGATATTGAGCATGCGCCGTTCGTTAGGTGTGTCATTTACGTGGGGTCACGATTCATTACCATACAACACGCCCCCTACCAGCCTAGTTTGAATTAGGCGGGCTTACGCCGGCCCATTTACGCTACGCCGCCCTAACTTAGGGCGCAAGTTCTTTGTGAATACGGTACTTGCCTCTCTAAGTTACAGCGGCGTAGCGTATCTAGGATACGCTACGCCTGCACAAAGATACGCCCTCCTACATGAATCTGGCCCCTGGTCTTATCCAACCTCAAAACACTCAATACATAGCCCAGCACTTGTGATTTAATTGTAGGTTTAAGACCACATACCAGCTGGAAATCTCATGAAGACACGCCGGGAATCACTTGAAGACACGCCGGGACCAGCTATGACTAAGCACTAGTGTTAGTGCGAAACGCGTCAGCAGTTGGGTTTTATTTTATTTTACTTTGCTGTGACTTGTAGTGCTGTCCTTTTTTCAATAAAGGCTACAATTTGTTCAGTGTGCGGCTGTCCAGAGACAATCTTTGTTCCTGCTTTGCTAAGTGCATTGCCTGCACCTGAGTTGTCTGCAACAGGGGATGTTCGTCTGGGTTCCCACCTGGAGCGGCTATTCCCCTTTCCCCATGCCGGGACCAGCTGCTGGTGTGCCACGGGGAAAACAAGCTTCAATCTATTATGTAAACAGGCACAAACCCGCCAGATGGCGCTCAAGGAATCACACAGGACCTGAAAGCGATGAGATCAGCAGCACAGCGGACCAGGGAGGATGACGCCGCTACCCACACGGCTGATGTCAGAGGGGCGAGGACCCAGGGGAGCTTTCTCACCAATAGGATGATGTGTTTTTAATCAGACTGTGTGCTTTATCTATGGCCAAATAATACAGTTTGTTTCTGGTTCATATGGAAGCACGATCCATTTGTTTATCCTCCAATCCATCCACCTTTAATATTCGTATTGATACCCTGACTATACTAGAGTGCAGCATATCGTTTTTGCTTTTTTGCTTTGAAAATTTCCATTTCTCCATTTCTCCGTTGCACTGCTTTCAGTACAGTGCTGGGTCAATATGATTTATATTGCCACACACAACTTTTAGACCATTACATAGTTGAGTGCCTTTGGTCCCTTTATTGTGTATTTCCTCCCACCAGCCACAGAAGGAGTGTTGCCTTAACTTGATCACATGTAATAAAACACTAAAAATGATATTTAGACATCCATTTGTGATAAAGGTCATGAAGGGCTGTGGGAAAAAAAAGGGGAGAAATATTTGAATGTCAGTTTGTTTGTTACCTTCTTCTTTAACATCTTGCCACCCGTGTAACGCATATGTGTGGCAGCAAAGATGGTGGACTTTAAAGCCCATTTACCACATATATGTTCATGGGCGGCGGATGTTTCTGTGCTGACAGCACACTCACTGTGCACTCCTAGTACAGAGACCATCTGCCCAAGTCAGCTCCCTGTCTCTAGTAATGATAGGAGCCCAGTGGGAAAAGCTCCTGATCATATGACCACTGTGACAGCCAATTACAGTGGTCGTGTGATAAGGCAAATGGGGTTAACCTTGATAAGCATCTTTTTTTTTCCATTTTCCTTTAATCTCCAATAATCTACTATATGAAGGCCTGAGGTGATTGTAGTCATATTAGTGCCCTTGCGACAGATACAATTGAGTACTTTCCATGACACTTTTTTTATTTGCACTAACATACAATTTTTTAGTACAAGCTTTCGGGGTCAGGTCCCCTTCTTCAAGGTCCCAGCAGTGTCCCCTTCTTTGAGGAGTACTGCTGGGACCTTGAAGAAGGGGACATACCTCAAAAGCTTGTCCTGAAAAATTGTATGTTAGTGCAAATAAAAAAAGTATCATCGACAGTACTCAATTGCCTCTATATGAAGGCCTGAAAGAGCATTCTTATGCTTTGGGATTTTTGTTTAAAGCCCAACACCAGGCAATTTTTTATTTTTTTTTGGACAAAGTGATTAAGGGATGGAACCACTGCAAAGATTTTATTTGTGGTGTCCTCACTGGGGAGATTTCTTCTCACTTCCTGTTGGGACAAGAAGCAATGAAGAATCTCTACAGTAGGGATACAAGCTACAACAATACACTTTAAGCAGAAGACACAAAGTTTAGAATTACTATCAGGCTATTATGACTGGAGTCTGCTTATGATATATCTAAAGTCTGTACTTTTTTGTTCTGGATAGACTGTTGAAATGTTAGAACACCTGTCAGTGGCTGCGACCCTCAGATCGCAAAAAGACTCACTAACCCAGTCTCTAAGCATTCTCTTTTAATTTGGAACAAATTTAAATCAGTAAATGGCTTACAATCTCCACATAACCCGCTCTTATTATTTCTTAAAAATCCTCTCTTTTATCCTTCCTGGACTTTTCCTAAGTCTTTTAAAACATTAATCACCTCTAAATTAACCAGACTACATGATCTTATATCTTTTAATGCCTTTGCATCATTCCCTGACTTATGCAAAAGGCATGGATTCCCAACCTCAGAACTTTTTCAGTATCTACAGATAAAAAAAATGTAATGCCCTTTATTCAAGGAAAACTAGAGATAACGAGATAAATTGTCACAGTTTGACAGTATTTGCATACATGACCCCCAAACAAAAGGACTTACTTTCACTCTCTATGCCCAACTCATTATTAAATCCAATTCAGATCCACCCTCGTACGTAACTAAATGGAAGTCTGATCTTGGACTTTGGCTGGAAACAACTGAATGGGACAGGATTGGGAATACTACAAAATCCACTTCACAAAATATAATAGCATTAGAGACTAATTATAAAGTGCTCACATGTTGGTATTGCAAAGTTTGTCCCCAATTACTCCTCATCTTGCTTTCAAGGCTGTACTGATCTAGGTTCATACCTTCATACCTGGTGGAACTGTCCAGTAGTCAAAACATTCTGGAAGACATATTTCTTTTGCTTTCAACCTTATTTGTAGTGTCAATACCTCCTGATCCCTTGATAGCATTTTTAAATTTAAAACCAGCGATTCTTTCCCGTAGCCAATTTAAACCTTTACTACAGGTCACTACAGCTGCGAAACAAACTATCGCTAAAGCCTGGAAATCACCAAATCTGGTATTAACCGAAACCAAGCATAGAATCAATCAAGCTATGATTCATGCCAAAATTGAGGCTACAATTCAAGATAAAATAAGTGACTTTAAGAAAACGTGACTTACTATTTGCCTCCCAATTTTGATGAATCTTTGTTGATGCCGTAGTAATTTTACCCACTTACACATTTTCTCATTTTACATCATATGATTAACACCACACTTTACCACAAGCATTCCTCTATTACTCCTCTCATTCCTCGTTTGCTTATTCTTCTTTTTCTTCCCTTTCTATCTTTTGCTCTCTTCAATCCATTTCCACTTTCTTTTTTTTCTTTACTTCAGGTTCAAAAGGCAATACCCATATGTTGCTCTTATTAGTTTTACAACACTACTGACATAAGCTCCTTTATGATTTTTATTTATATAACAGTGATAATCCCCTATCACTCATAATAGTAACTTACCATTAGTCTGAGGCTTTGCTGTGTTCTTATTATCCGCATTTGGTTCTAGCCTCTCTGGATTAATTTAATAGAACTAGCTTTTACATTAATAATCCTATAATAAGTTGTGCAATTTAAGCCATTTTTAATTATATTGTGGAGCTATAACCTATGCCACCCCCCATATCCCTGCCACCGTCTCCCTATCCATGCGCCTGGCCCCTTTCAGGAGGCCGGACGCATGGACTACTATGGCGGGGGTGGGAGGGGGTGTTTTTTCTTTAGGCACCTGATAGAGCCAGAGGTTCTAATAGGCTTAAAAAAAGAGTGGGCTTGGGGAACAGAAAGTGTGCTATATACTACCTGTGGTGCCGATCTATATACTACCTGTGGTGCCGATCTATATACTATCTTTGGTGCTGATTATATACTATCTGTGGTGCTGATCTATATACTATCTGTGGTGCTGATCTATATACTACCTGTGGTGCTGATCTATATACTATCTGTGGTGCTGATCTATATACTATCTGTGGTGCTGAGCTATATACTATCTGTGGTGCGGAGTATATACTACCTGTGGTGCTGATCTATATACTATCTGTGGTGCTGATCTATATACTATCTGTGGTGCTGATCTATATCCCCTATCTGTGATGCTGATCTATATATCATATTTGTAATGCTGAGCTATATACCCTATCTGTGATGCTGAGCTGTATACTCCGTCCTGTGATTCTGTGGCTGTATACTCTGTCCTGTGATGCTGAGCTGTATACTCCTCACACTATGGGTGGAAGCAAGTGGAATACAGGGGACATAGTGGGTGGATTATATAAGGGGTGGGGCTTATGATAAGTGGGAGGGGTTAAGGGGAAGGGCAGGGTCTGGCGCTCCCCCATCCTAAAAATTCACCATCCGCCATCTGACATGTTAATTTCCTGTACTGCCTTTGAAATTATCTCTGTATTTTATTAAATTTCAATAAACAAAATTGACAAGAACACCTGTCAGGTTTGTATTGTTGTTGTCCAGGTATAGGAGATTTATTCTCTTGAAATCTCATAGTTACAACTGTCAGTAAAATTCCAAAATTATGTTCTAATGAAAACTGTCTAAAATAGCCTGTTTCCTAACTTTGGGGAGATTTTCTCTCAATTCCTGTTGTGTCTACAAGAAGCGACGAGAAATCTTTCCAATGAGACACAAATGGCAACACCAACTGACATGGTTTTCCAATTCCCTAAATTGCTTCTAAATTTCAAGGACTGCACATCTGTCATGTCCATTTCAAGGGCACCCCTCTCCCATCCCACCTAATTTGAAAAATGTAATATAAGAGCCAATTTACAAAGGATGATACCATCCATACGATCTGTTTATACATACTGCACATCTTTTACTTAAATAATGAATCAGGCCACCCAAATGTGACTGAATTGTTATTGTTGGAAATTGGTTGGTTGAGTAAGCCCATGACTTTATATATACCTATAATGTCTCCTTGCCTTGCCTTCAACTGGTCATTTTATGATCAATTTCCTTTTAATAAGTGCATAAAAGCAATAGACGAAGAATAGAAAGCGCCTATCTTTTTTTTAATGTTTGCTTTCTAGAAATCTTGGAAATCCCAGAAAACATCTTGTGTCTATTTGCAGTAAGTTCTTTTAATCCATTGTTTATTTTCTAAAGTGCCAGTAAAAGTATTTCAGAATTCTGTAGACTACCCACACTAATAAAACATAACAAAAAAAAGCATATACACTTACTGATAAAGCTACAGTATATGCTGGTCTCATTTATTTTTTATATATATATATATATATATATATATATATATACACACACACACACACACACACACACACAGTATATACATATATATATATATACATATATATATATATATATATATATATATATATATATATATATATATATATATATATATATAAATTGAAAATTCCACTCAGTCCCTTTAAAATTACAGAAACTAAAGACATATTTGTTCAGTTTTTAGTCTGAGTAAAAAAGATCACATTTCAAAGATGCTGAACATGAATCTGGTTATGTTTTTATGACTTGCAAAAGGACATCCCAGTGGGAGTGGGATTATCGTGTAGAGATTTATGTGTTTTAGAAGGGAAAGTCTTCTAGTAGGAGATCTCCACCACATCAAACATATTGTACATATTTTCTGAAATATATTAAAGTTCCAGTAACCTTTTTTTTCTGCAGGTGGAGTTCCAGGTCTAATGAATTAAAGGCACATTTTTCAACTTGACTTTAAGGGTCAGTCCAATCAAAATCAATATTGTATTTTTCTGTAGATGCCAATGTTTTAAGTTAGCCCATGGGATTGGCTGATATATATGGTGCATATACTGTATGTATATATATATATATATATATATATATATATATACACACACACAGTATTAGGCCTCGTACACACGATAGGTTAACCTGAGGACAACGGTCTGATGGACCATTTTCATTGGTCCAAACCGATCGTGTGTGGGCCCCATAGGTTATTTAACCATAGGTTAAAAAAAAGCCAACTTGCTTTAAATTTAACCTATAGATTCCTAACCGATAGGAAAAACGATCGTTAGTAGAAAATCCACGCATGCTCAGAATCAAGTCGACGCATGCTTGGAAGCATTGAACTTCGTTTTTTTCAGCACGTCGTTGTGTTTTACGTCACCGCGTTCTGACACGATCGTTTTTTTAACTGATGGTGTGTAGGCACGACGGACCATCAGTCAGCTTCATCGGTTAACCTATGACAACGGTCCATCAGACCGTTCTCATTGGATGGCATTTGTGAAATATTGAAAATATTGGTTGCTTTTATTATTTAATTTTGATTGTTGAAAACCACATATACTGTTGAAAAAATTATCGTTCGAGAAAACATTTCTATCCTGCCCCTTCAAATTTTCTCATCACTATGGTTAAAAATGAATGTCAATTTCACCCCACTAACAATTGGAAAAGCAGACAAATGTTCCAAAATGTAATAGTGTCTACCTAGCTTAAAGTGGATGTAAACCCTCTCCCATATCCAGTGAAGTGAACAGCCTCAGATGATACACATGGATAAAACAAATCTCCCTACATACGTTTTAATTGTATATGTGCTGTCTTCAGCTTTCTACACTCTTTAGGAAGTGCTTACAAATCTTTCTTAAAACTTCCACTGTGGGTGTAGAGTCTGGGCATACACAGTGTGAGAGCTGATTAGAGGAAAGGCACACACCCCCACTCCCCATAGGTAGAGGAATGAAGAAACTTGCAGAGCTGCAGTCTGAATAGACAAGCTCTCTGCTTATCTATCTCTAAGCTCCCTCCCCGACATTAATTTCCAGATGCTTTTATCTACTGTGTTGAAGAACTTGTCAGAAGTTATTATGCTGATAACAGAGAAACGAAGCAGCAGAAAGACACGGGACCTAGGGCTTTGGAGAGAGGTAAGTAAACACTACAGACAGATGAATGGTCAGATTTCATGAATGGGGCTTACAACCACTTTAAGGGGAATGGTGGTTCATTTAATCAGTCATATGAGTGCTTGCTACTTGGCTGCTAGACCTGAGCGCTGTCACAGGAGAGGAAACCACATGATACCCCATTCCCAGAAGCACAGACTGCAGTGGAAGCAGGAGAGGTGAAGAAGTGCTTTAAAGGTTAATGTAAGGTGTTTAGGGGTGGGGGGCCTTTACATAGATGCTATCACTTTCCCTTGAATGGGCAAGGTAACATTGGGGTTCATTTGTTAAAGACAAATAGACTGTGCACTTGTGATTGGATAATGGAAATCAGCAGAGCAGACAAATCACAATCACAAAAATCCAACATTTTAGCTGGCAATTCTGTCCACATCAAGAATTATGGCAGGATTGTTGCAATGCTGCTTTATTATCTAAATCTGTATGCACATGCCCTCCCGTAACTTCACAAAATACTGCATTAATTGGTGATGAAGGAACTATGAAAATTCTGTTCCTCTCGCAGGTTGCCTAATTTGTTCCTAACTATTGCCTACGTCACCCTTGAATCTGACCCACTGGAGAGGTAACCTACTTCAAGGGCAATTTGGAAACCTTTACTTTCCATTTATCTTAGACTCTCCCCCGCACATTTGGTCAAACTGACCAGACTTTATCAGAAGTGGCAGGCTAATTTGCCAGACTTGTCAGAAGATGACTGGCATGACTGTATACACCATCACACTACTAATATGGTTTCTGCCAAAGAAAGGTTTATACCTGTACAAAAAAAATGTCCTTCATAGAGCATACTAGACCCCTCACCACCAAGCCGCCATCTACCCTACAGCTAGTCCCTTATGTATTAGATGTCAGCACAACAAAGGCACTTTTTTTTTCATGCTTTTTGGACTTACCCCATGATTTGTTCCTTTTGGGAATCTATACTTGGTTATTATTGTTACCTGTGATCTAGCCTTAAGTTTAGATCTTAAGGTATTGCTCCTGGGTGTACAGAACTGAGCCTCTATGTGAAAGTGTTTGTCTTTTATGCTCATAAGGAAATTGTTATGAAATGGAAGTCTGCCATCAACAATGTATTGCCCCTTTAAATATTAACATATGAACGCGGTAATTGCCACGAAAACAACATTTGGTTAACTTGGATTGACTCTTGTAATACTGTACTTGACTGAGCCCTTTCCCTATTGTGTTGTGCTTTGGTCCTTTCTTCCTTGGTTCCTCCTCTTCTCTTCCCCTTCTTCTCATATGGATCTTTCTTCCTGTCTCTAATGCCGCGTACACACGATCGGTTTGTCTGATGAAAACGGTCTGATGGACCATTTTCATCAGACTAAACCGATCGTGTGTGGGCCCCATCGGTTATTTATCCATCGGTTAAAAAATTAGGAACTTGTTTTAAAATTATCTGATGGATAAAAAACCTATAGAAAAAAACGATCGTCTGTAGGCACATCCATCGGTTAAAAATCCACGCAAGCTCAGAATCAAGTCGACGCATACTTGGAAGCATTGAACTTTTTTTTTTTCAGCACGTTGTTGTGTTTTACGTCATCGCGTTCTGACACGATCGTTTTTTTAACTGATGGTGTGTAGGCACGACTGATCATCAGTCAGCTTCATCGGATAACTGATGGAAAAATCCATCAGACCGTTTTCATCGGATGGAGCGATCGTGTGTACAGGGCATAACTCTCAGGGATTGATGTGTTATTGCCTTACTATTTGTTTCTACCTGTTTTTGTATGGTCTACAGCTGATTCATAGACATTGGTTGCTACTTGATACATTAGTGTGCATAATTTAGATTAACCTTGTGCTGCTGGCCCCATTAGGAATATAAATTGTACTGTCCATCCACCCCTTTGGTTATTGTAAAATTATGGCAATATGCAGCATCCAGGACACCACTCTCCTGACCTGACCGGTGTAAGATGTTAGTTGGTAGACAGCACTACTCCACTAACTACGTCCTCTGACAGATTTCACCCCACTCTATAACTTAGCCTGTGGGCAGGGTGAAACACGTCAAGGGGTGTGGTTAGTGGAGTAGTGGTGACCGGCTAACACTTTACACTGGTCTGCTCAGAAGAGCAATGTTCTGGATGCTGCATATCATCACCACTGGATGAGTTAGTTTGGACGCCGGCACCCGCACAGCTGAGGACTGGGGAGTCTTCTCATTTAGAGCTGCACTATAATTTTTTTTCAGGTCACAGCCTTATAAATTGTTGTACACTGCACCTTTTTTGTTGCTGCAATTTTTTTAATACCTGTTAAAAAAAAGTACAGACTCCTCTTTTCAAAAAGCCTTCCCAGGTGCTCATGAGTGATCAAGTAAAAATATTTACTGTACACATATATGAATGTATATTTACTGTATATACAGTCCTTATTCAGATTTAATATATTGCATTAAAAATAAGTCTTTACCATTGCTTCAAATTCCACCTGGGCATCCACAAGAGCTTTGGAAATTTGAGCGGATTGTTGAAAATGTACGTTATCTATGATAAAACACATATACACATAAGACAGATGAGTGTATCTGTGGAATCTAGTTCAATATTTGACAATACATCCATAATGCATTAACTAGAAATGATAGCTTTCACTTCCTATTGATAAAAATAATAGCTTGAGCATCTCTGTAATACAAACACTTTTATGTGCTGAGCTCTATCACAAACTAAGTAGTGTGCTTATTGCTGATCAAACAGACTTCTACTCATGTTAGAACTGGGTGTTTGCACTATAATGGTCTATGATATTACCTACCATCTGCTGTGCCATGAATGAGCAGGTAATCTACTTTCCTGAAATTCTCTATTCGGGACATCACAGTTGAATTCTGAAAAGGAAGAAGAGGTGATTCACTAGATGAATTTCCTGATACAAGGATAATTCATAAAAAGCTTATCTTTGGTGATGGTATTGGCTGTGGTGCAAGCCTATATTGCTGACATTTTGTCTACACTCTACTACTTTCTGGAAATTGTAGATGGGAAAACTGCAGATTGTTTCCTTGTCTAGGTCACTTATCAAACTTCAACATACAGTTACTGACTACAGCTACATTTCAAAGCTAAATACAATGCAGGCTTTATTTGAACAGACTAACCAAACTGTTCCGAGTCTGACATCATGTTCTAATTGCCATTTGTGTTGTAGCACTGGGTCCCTATATTAGTAGGCCTATAATGATTGTCAAGATGAGAGTAAACTGCTCAGAGAAGAGTATCCACACCTCCTTTTCATAGCAGATTACCATGTAGTAAGACCAGACCTATGTAAGTTCTTTCAGCTGTTCAGGGGGCAGTAGTAAGACCAAAGGCAAGAGTGGCATCCTAGGTAGTTGAATAGGCAGATATGACACAGAACACATGCTGGGTAATTTCATCCTTTGCATATTGTGGCAACACCTAACAACATTTTTATCTATTGTTGTAGAAAGGGAATGTTAACCATCACAGTGCTTTAGATGGAAAGCAAATTAGATTTTCATAGTGCTTCAGAAAGAGAATGTTGGCCTCTATGTTACTTAGATGAAGAACATGCTGACCTGCCTTAGATTAAGCCCTTGTTCACACTGAACACGGCTTTGAAATCACGTAAGTTCACCTGAACTCGCACAATTTCAAACCCCGCATTTCAGTTTGACTTTGGAGGCAATTTGAAAGACATCTGTGGGGGTCATGCACAGATGTCTGTTGAAATCTCCCCCAAAGCAGCCAAAAGTAGTGCAGGAGCTACTTTTGTAAATTGGTCCGGCGCCGCAAAGTTGGTGACGCACCGATTGGGATGCTCCTATTGCCGGCAATAGGCTCTGATTTGACATGCGATTTGACCTGTCAAGTTGCATGTCAAACTGTGCTGATATAAACAGGGGGCTGAAAGTTTCTTGGTTTCTTGGATGACCAAATAATAGGCTTATAGCTAGATTCAGGTAGGGCGCCACATCTTTAAGGCGGCGTAGCGTATCGTATTTACGCTACGCTGCCTTAAGTCAGAGAGGCAAGTACTATATTCACAAAGCACTTGCCTCCTAACTTACGGCGGCGTATCGTAAATGGGGCCGGCGTAAGCGCGCCTAATTCAAATGAGGATGGGGGGGCGAGTTTTATGGAAATGATTGGTGACCCGACGTGATTGACGTTTGCATGCGCCGTCCGTGTACATATCCCAGTGTGCATTGCTCCAAAGTACGCTGCAAGGACATATTGGTTTCGACGTGAACGTAAATTACGTCCAGCCCCATTCACGGACGACTTACACAAACAACGTAAAATTTTCAAATTTCGACGCGGGAACGACGGCCATACTTAACATTGGCTACGCCACCTAGGGGGCAGCTTTATCTTTACGCTGCGTATCTCTTACAAAAACGGCGTATCTTTACTCCGACGGGCGCACGTACGTTCGTGAATCGGCGTATCTAGGCATTTGCATATTCTACGCCGAACTCAACGGAAGCGCCACCTATTGGCCAGCGTAAATATTGCACCCTAAGATATGACAGCGTAGGAGACTTACGCCGCTCGTATCTTAGCCTAATTTAAGCGTATCTGGTTACCAGAATACACTTAAATTTACGACGGCGCAGATTCAGAGTTACATCAGGGTATCTACTGATACGCCGGCGTAACTCTCTCTGAATCTGGCTATTAAAGTGTATCCAAAGCCAATTTGTTTTTTTGTTTGGAACAGAGTGCGGAAGGGTTATCAACCCTCTTGGATTTTTATGCTCTCTGAGTGAAATTCACTATCCCTGATTGTCCTTTGGAACGTTGTCCCTGGAACTGAAAGTGAAGGGAAAAAACAAAATTTTGAGCCATCGGTAGAACAGTTAGGCTATTTTCACACTGAGACAGATTTCAGGCGCTTTAGCGCTAAAAATAGCACCCGTAAAGTGCCTAAAAACTGTCTCTCATGCCATCCCAGTGTGAAAGGCTGAATGCTTTCACAATTGGGTGATGCGCTTGCAAGATGGGAAAAAATGTCCTGCAAGCAGCATCTTTGGCACGGTTTTAGAGCGCTGTATACAGTGCTCCTAAACCGCCACTGCCCATTGGAATGAGTGGGCAGCACTTCCAAAGTGCAATATAAAATATACTGTATATGTAAAGTGCTGTGTAAACTGTTAGAAGTACCTGTAATAAATAAATAACCATCATTTGCCGAGAGGGCCAGCAGACAGCAATAAAAAAATGATAATGGTTCAAATCCTTCCTTATGCAAAAACATATGAGGGGTTCCATTAGATATACAGTTTACCTTATAATTTTCAAGGTTGTCAGATCTTGTTGGAAGGCCCATGTACTTCTCTGTATAAAAAGATGCTGAAAAAAATAAATAAGCAATTAATGAAAAGAACATTACACAGAATTATATCTTTTATACCACAAATGACAAAATGCCTAATGCAGTGGGCTGACTAAAACCAGACAAATATATGCAGTACATCTCTGCAATACATGCACACATTTTTGTCTATTTAAAATCGCTGAGATCCAGTGTGCTCCTAACTTCCTGTTTGAGCTAATAACAAAGGGCCAGATCCTCAAAAGGGATACGCCGGCGTAACTGCTGTTACGTCGTCGTATCCCTGTTTCTAACTATGGAACTTATCCACAGAATCAGTTTTCCATAGTTAGGGAGAAGATCCGGCAGGTGTAAGGGACTTACACTGCCGGATCTTAGGATGCAGTACCGCATCCGCCGCTGGGGGCATTTCGTGTCGAAATGCCGCCTCTGGTATGCAAATTAGCACTTACGGAGATCCACGAAGCTTTTCAGCTTAGTTTTTTCTCCGTAAGTTTTAGTTTGCAAACGCAAAATTAGGGCTGCTTTTACAAAGTGTAAACTGTTTACACCTTGTAAAAACAGACCCTTCTGTCCAGCGACACGATTTTTATTTTATTTTTATTTATTTTTCGCACTCGGCGTAACGTAATTTCGCGCTATGCACGTCGGGAAAATGACGTCACGAGCATGCGCAGTACGGCTGGCGCGGGAGCGCGCCTAATTTAAATGGGAATCGCCCCCATGAAAATAGGAACGCCTTGCGCCGGCGGAATTTAAGTTACACAGCCAAAAATTTCTAGGTAAGTGCTTTGTGGATCGGGCACTTAGGTAGAAATTTTAGGGCAGTGTAACTTAAATGGAAAAAATTAAGTTACGCCGGATCTTTGTGGATTACCCCCAAAGTGCCTTTTCCCCAACAGAAATCCCAGACAATGTCGTCAGCCCTGCCTAAGTTCTCCCTGCTGGACTATAGAACACCCATCCACCCCATGTTGTAGAAATAAGGAGGGGTGAGCAGGGTTCACAATGTTGCTTGGAATTTTATTGCTGCAGAGGCAGCATTGTCAGCTTTATCAACCAGAAAATAGGGTGCTCACTGGATTTCTTGAAAATCAACAGGTATTTTTTAGTGTTTGCAGTATTTTTATCCTTAAAAACTCCCACCAAGGAGCCCCTAAATGGGGGTTCTGTATCATGTGACCGCTGTGATTGCCTTTCACAGTGGTCACATGATCGGGAGCCCATCCCACTAGCTCCTGATTAGAAACCTTAACTAAGAACTGTTGGTGACAGCTTAGGCCCTGTACACACGACCGGATCGTTCCGGACCAGTTCCAGCGGACAGATCCGGTCGTGTGTAGGCCTGAGCGGACAATTGTCCGGCGGATTGGACAGTTTCCAGCGGATAAAAATTTCTTAGCATGCTAAGAAATCTGTCCGCTGGAAACCTGTCCGTCGGACGTGTTCGGTCGTCTGTACAGACTCACCGGACACGTCCGACCGACCGCCATCCCTCGCATGCGTCGTACTGATTCGACGCATGCGTGGAAGCATTGAACTTTCAGGGCCGCCCACGTTGCCGCGTCATCGTCGCGACGACGGCGCGGCCACGTCCCGCGTATTGTTTACGCGCGGATTTCTGTCTGATGGTGTGTACAACCATCAGACAGAAATCTCCGGGCGGACATGTCCGCTGAAAACGGTCCGGCGGACTGTTTTCAGCAGATTATCCGTCCGTCCACCAGGAACACATATGTGCGGCAGCTGGACGTTAAAGCGGATCTTTACTGCATCTGATCACCAAAAACACTATTTAACTAATTTTCAAAGTAAACTTCTCCATTCACGTCTCTATGCTATATTTTGTTGAGAAGTCACTTTGAAAAACAACCCCCTTGCATTTCTGTCCATGGCCATCTAAAGTAAGGGCAAATGGAATTAATTTGCCCTTAGCATGCTAGAGAGTGTGCTTAGCTGAGAAAACCCCTCCTCCCCTCCTGAAGATTCCTGGGTTACTTAAAAAACGAACCCAGTTGTTGACCCTACGAAAGACTCCTGGAATGCATGACATCATTTGCTTAGGCAAGAAACCAGAAAGGAACGAAAGAATTGTAAAATAAAAAAAAACTTTTAAAAGAAGTAAATACAGTATCATATACTTTCCTAATTAAAAATAATCAATGTTGATTGGGAGAGTCAAGTTACACTTTAAAGTCCATCTTTCTTGTCATTGCATACTGTATATGTATTATGTGATAAGCAAGAGGTAAAGAAATACAACATGGGAAATGTACATGTATTGCAGCATTGTAGTGCATTCGTTTTTTTTTTTTTTGCTCATACCGTACATACAGTGTCTGTGTTAAAGCGTAGTTCCGGCTGAAATATGACTTTTAAAATAAAAATACCCCTAGAATACTCATACCTTGTGCAATGTAACAAAGGTATGCTGTAAACGAAGCCCAGTTTTCTACTTGTACATCATAGTTTTCTTACTTTGTGAAGTTCCTGCACAGCTCGGAATGCAAAGTGTCCGCTTCCTGGATTCCCTGCATGCTGGCTACCCAGCATGCACCTGCCGATCTCAGGCATTTGTAGTGGGATGCAATTTTGTTCAACTTGCCTTGCCAAGCTGACCAAGATTTTCAATAGATGCCAATGTTAAATGTTACTGGAGCCAAGCTGACCAAGAATAATAAATTGCCAATTCATTTTAAGGATGACCATTTGTGCTGCATGGTGAGGAGTGAAAAATGTGGGTGGAACTCCGCTTTGAACTCACCATTGTATTATCTTGACTAATACACAGTAAAAGTACCTTTTGGTTTATGTTTTTGTTGTTGCTATTTTAGATCTTCACATCTTTAACTTCCTGAGGATCAGTGGTTAGATACATGTTTGTTTATTTACACTTTCCTATAAAGAGTGTTCTTCTATAACAGTTTGAGCAATGGTTGTTGTCTCTTTGCAAACTGCATTTGGGTTACATTATTTGGTCACATGGACGTCTTTAAGTAGCTGTTCAGACAAAAATGCTGAAAGGTTGACGCAAGCAGCATGGAAGGAAGAAACACATGTGGCCCTTGTAAAATTAGTTTTGGATGCCTATTATGTGCCATGTGTTAGAACAAACATCTGGATGCTGTAAATCGAATACACTCAAAGGACTAACCATGCAATTGACATACTGGCCAAAACTATTTATTTAAGTTTACAGAGAGTAGGGAAGAGACCTTGAAAGGTTATTTTTGCCATTTGTGTTCTGTTAGGGAAATTGTATACACAGGACAAGAAGGTATGGGAAATTTCTCTAAACAGGACACAGACAATTCAAATTTTAGGAAAAGTGGCAAAATATTAGAACTTCTGACAATAATGTTATTGCTGCTGGGCATTCAAATGTACCGAAATTTCATTTCTTGAACAGGAACAAGTGAAGAAAATTTCATCATGGGATCACTGACGAAATTTGTATCAGGTTCTACTTTCTAACTCTTCTCTGCTCTATCCAAAAATAATCAGAAAAATACTTGATATAGTTAGGCTTTTAATACTAAATTCGATAAATTTGTAAAATGTAGATAAAATGTGCTCAAAATAACATACCATAATATTCCCAGTTGGAAACAGGAGCTACCGCAATTCCACATTTAAAAAGGCCTGTCCCTTGACCAAGAACCATAGATGTTACATAACCGCCATAAGACTGGAAAACAGTAATAGGATTACAACACATATATTTTTAGCTAAATAATAACAGAAGATAAACAGTACTCAATTGTCACAAGTGCACTTTTACGGCTACAATAACCTCAAGCTATTTCCCTCAAGAACCCTTGGCTGGTGGTGTCTTTCGGTACCTTATAGAGACGGAATTATTAACTGATCTATCTAGAATGGGCAACTGTCATTTCATGTCTAATCCAGGTCCGATTTTCGAATAGGCAGAGTGGTAGAAGCAAAGAGATTGCATATATATATATATATATATATATATATATATATATATATATATTATTGGTCACTTATTTTATATAATCAGTAAGAATAGTTAACCCACATAAGGTTATTATATCCCAATACTGTAAGCCAAGTTGTGACCGGGAAAACAAGTAAATGTTTTGTGTAAAAGAGATTTTAGTTGCCTGCAAGCTCTAGTGATGGAAATCTGGTCCTATCCTTCTATTCTTTCTCCCAAGCACCTTCCCCACTGCCAAATCCAGTAGGGAAACCCTTCACAGTCGCCAGAATGGAACACGGTAACAGGGAACAGTTTTCAGGAATTCAAGGGGAGTCCCTCCTCCTATCCACCTCATCAAGGAGCATTCAAACTTGAGTAAACTCCATTGTTACTTTAAAGAAAAAGTACACTATATCTGAGCACCAGAATCCAAAAACGCTAATTCATTTTTAAAATTCAAAGCAAGCTCATCCATCCCTCCATGTTTATATGCTTTATTTTGCTGAGAAATTACTTTGAAAGACACTCCTAGTATTTCTAGATGTAGCCATCTTGAGTAAGGGCAGATGATTCAGGTGGAATTTACTTTTTGGAATCCATCTGTCTTTAGCTCAGGCATGCAACCAGGAGGGTGTGCTTAGCTGAGAAATACCCTCCTGAAGACTCCTGGGATGTATGACATAATTTGCATATGCCTGGAAACCAGGAAGTAAATGAAGAAATATAAAAAAAAAGGTTTTAAACAAATAAATATGTCAATAGTCAATGTTGATTGAGAAAGTCAAGTTTCACTTTATTTCAGAGACTGACAAATGAAGAAAATACTTAGCTGTCTTCAGAATTCAGCAAACTGTGGGGTGTGCTCTGCATAGAAACCAATCAGCTTCTAGTTTTTTTGTCAAAGCTTAATTGAACAAGCTGAAGGTAGAAGCTGATTGGCTTCCATCCCTAGATGCACCGGATTTTGCACTCTCTAGTTTTAGTAAATTAACTCTGCCGTGTATTAGTGATTTTGGTATTCTGAAAAAAGCGATTTCTTCTCTACAGACAACCTCAGTAAATTGACTTTTACATAGAACCTCAAAACAAGTCTTGAATTCAGGGCAGCCAAACAAGTGCCAAAGGCCTCTAGAGAATCAATGCAGCAGAGATTAACAATGTTTTACTTGGTTTACAGCTGGCCATATAGTGCATGGCAATAAATCACTGGACTTTGATCAGGGCAATAGAGGCTTTATAAGCTGTAGGAATGTGGTCCTCGCTTAATATTATTTGTCAAAAATGTTCTATCTGGACCAAGATAAAAGGAATGAAATAGCACAAATTAAAGGATGATTTGATATTGTAGTTATACAGATGAACTGATTTAGGAAAATTCTTGAAATACACATGCAGAAGAGGACGATTGATTCAACAGGGCTGGAAACGTGGAACATTTGAAGCTCACTTACAACTTTCTGACAGGTTTGATATTCCTCATCAGGAGAGTGCAACTGATGATAAGGAACTATGTAATTATTTAAATGCATCACATAATATAGTCCAGCCTTTTTCAACCAGGGTGCCTTAACCACTTCCCGACGGCCGTACGACTTAATACGGCCGCGGGGTGGCTCTAAATCTCCGGGAGGCCGTGTTTTTACGGCCTCCGCTCCTCCTGGCCACTGGGGGGCGCGCGCGGGCCCGTGCATCACTGGGATGCCGATGGGCGTGCCTGGCGGCCGCGATGTCCGCCAGGCTCCCGCGATCGGCGGTTAGAGAGACAAGGACGTGGATCTGTGTGTGTAAACACAGAGATCCATGTCCTGTCAGGGAGAGAGGAGACCGATCTGTGTCTCTTGTACATAGGGACACAGATCGGTCACCTCCCCCAGTCACCCCCCTTCCCCCACAGTTAGTAACACTATATAGGGTACACATTAACCCCTTCCTCACCCCCTAGTGTTAACCCCTTCAATGCCAGTCACATTTATACAGTTATTAGTGCATATTTATAGCACTGATCGCAGTATAAATGTGAATGGTGCCAAAAATGTGTCAAAAGTGTCCGATGTGTCCGCCATAATGTCGCAGTACCGATAAAAATCGCCGCCATTACTAGTAAAAAAATTAATTAAAAAAAATAATAATTCTGTCCCCTATTTTGTAGGCGCTATAACTTTTGCGCAAACCAGTCGCTTATTGCGATTTTTTTTTTTTTTTTACCAAAAATGTAGAATACGTATTGGCCTAGACTGAGAAAAAATAAATAAAAAAATTGAGCTATTTAATATAGCAACAAGTAAAACATACGAAAAAAAGTACAGCGCTAAAAATATGCTGGATTAGGTCTCATAAGTGAATGCCTCCAATTATAGTCACTTCAAGCACCCATGTAATAAAAGACAATAAAGGGCCACATAGTGTAAATCCGTAAACTATGCAGGGTTTAATGAAATGAAAAAGGCGCACTTACAATGAGTAGAGCACAAATACAGCGTGTAGATCATCTTGCCTTTATCCACTTACAAAAGAATTTCCTTTCCTCCCTACGTGTGCCAGATTCATCACACGCCGCATGCTAATCACGTGGACGTGTGCATTTGCCCTTCTCCCTAAGGTCTCCTTTGTATTGACCGCCCACAATTAAAATGGTGGATTGGGGCTATATAAGAGGACCCAGTGATGACGCACGGCTAGCAGGCAATCCCCGACGACGTCCTATATGTGACGAAACGTGTAGGCGTGGCCTAGCTTGTGACGTCATCACGCACTACCCGGAGATACACGGCAACAGAGTGTGAGCAGACGGAGGAAAACACAGAGGAGACGCCACTCCAAAAATCATTCAGTCTACACGCTGTATTTGTGCTCTACTCATTGTAAGTGCGCCTTTTTCATTTCATTAAACCCTGCATAGTTTACGGATTTACACTATGTGGCCCTTTATTGTCTTTTATTACATGGGTGCTTGAAGTGACTATAATTGGAGGCATTCACTTATGAGACCTAATCCAGCATCTGAAATAGTCTATTGGGAGGACTTTTAAATATCCCTGGGCCCTATAAAGACCGATGCAATACCGGTCTTATCATCTGGTAAGGAGACTACATCTTTATACACCGGGTGTTCTATATGGTGGAGGATTTCTACTTTCAACATCACTATTCAACATTTTTTTGGACTTTATTTGAACTATTGTTCTCTTTTTTTCACTATTCATTTATTTTTTCACTAAATTTTTAATAATTTTTTGGTGATCACATATATTTTTAGCGCTGTACTTTTTTTCGTATTTTTTGTCTTTTTACTTTGGTTTTAGGTATTTAGTACTGGCAGCTACTCACATTTCACGTGTTTCACATTAATTTATATGTTAGCGCAGTGTTTTTTTCTCTACCACTAGTGGTTGAAAAAATCTTAACAAGTAAAACATATTATTTTTTTTTCAAAATTGTCGCTCTATTTTTGTTTATAGCGCAAAAACTAAAAACCGCAGAGGTGATCAAATACCACAAAAAGAAAGCTCTATTTGTGGGAAAAAAAGGATGTCAATTTTGTTTGGGAGCCACGTCGCACGACCGCGCAATTGTCAGTTAAAGCGACGCAGTGCCGAATCGCAAAAAGTCCTCTGGTCAGGAAGGGGGTATATGTGCCCAGTAAGCAAGTGGTTAAGGTCTCTTCTGGGGTGCTTTGGAAAAATGCCTAAAAATTACCCAAAAACGGTATACAAGCCAACAAGTGGTTGAAGCCTGCCTTATAATTACACAAAGCGATGGGTTTTCATTGTACATTACAACCTTCTATTCGCTGGCATCCTAGCAACCAATTACATCATCAGTTGATAAGGAGGATGTCGGTCACCTGCACAGCATCCTTTTTTGACCCTCCCCTGCCCCTCTCTGTCAGCACTGTGATTATATTAGCTGAGTGATAGAAACAAGCTGAGTTACAAGAAGAGAAACATTGGAATAATAAACGGTACCAGTTTGCAAAAGTGTATTTGCTTTTAGAAGAATAAATCACCTCTAACGTTGGGAGTCCTATATATGTTAACTTTGCTGCATTATGTAAAACTATTATGCCGCGTACACACGATCAGTCCATCCGATGAGAACGGTCTGATGGACCGTTTTCATTGGTTAACCGATGAAGCTGACTGATGGTCAGTCTTGCCTACACACCATCGGTTAAAAAAAAAACAATCGTGTCAGAACGCGGTGACGTAAAACACAACGACGTGCTGAAAAAAACGAAGTTCAATGCTTCCAAACATGCGTCTACTTGATTCTGAGCATGTGTGTATTTTTAACCGATGGTCGTGCCTACTAACGATCGTTTTTTTCCTATCGGTTAGGTATCCATCGGTTAAATTTAAAACAAGATTGCTTTTTTTTAACCTATGGATAAATAACCGATGGGGCCCACACACGATCGGTTTGGTCTGATGAAAACGGTCCATCAGACCGTTTTCATCGGATGGACCGATCGTGTGTACAGGGCTTTAGAATCGTTTTTACATTTTAGAATGGGGTGCCTCGAGATTTTTCATATTTTCAAAGGGTGCCTTGACTGAAAAAGGGTTGAGAAACACCAATATAGTTCCATGCAATTTAGAACTACTCTTTCTCTGAGGAAAAACTAGTATTTGGGGTCCCCATGATTGCAAGGCTCTAAACACAATGAGAATGTTTACTTCTTGCTTGTAATAGCTAGTCTGAAGAACATGAGCATTTTCTAAACATTTCGCATGCCGCTTTCATTTAGCCTATATAGCACCCTTTGGCTCCAGTCTGGAAGTGCTAAATGCAAATCTTAAAGGGGTTGTAAAGGTAAAAAAAAAAATCCTAAATAGCTTCCTTTACCTTGGTGCAGTCCTCCTTCACTTACCTCATCCTTCGATTTTGCTTTTAAATGTCCTTATTTCTTCTGAGAAATCCTCACTTCCTGTTCTTCTGTCTGTAACTCCACACAGTAATGTGAGGCTTTCTCCCTGGTGTGGAGTGTCGTGCTCGCCCCCTCCCTTGGACTACAGGAGAGTCAGGACGCCCACTAACACACAGCTCCTTTCTCTATCTGCAACGTAGAGAGCGTCCTGATTCTCCTGTAGTCCAAGGGAGGGGGCGAGCACGACACTCCACACCAGGGAAAAAGCCGTGCATTACTGTGTGTAGTTACAGACAGAAGAACAGGAAGTGAGGATTTCTCAGAAGAAATAAGGACATTTAAAAGCAAAATCACAGGTTGAGGTAAGTGAAGGAGGACTGCACTAAGGTAAAGGAAGCTATTTAGAAAAAGAAATTGTACCTTTACAACCCCTTTAAAGAATATGTCACCCCAACATTTCACATTCCTGGTAACTGTCAGCTGTACCATGTACTTGTGTTAAAAAGTATCATGTTCTCTTTGTATTTCTTCCTTTGTGTGACATTCCTGGTGATCCTGCCAGTCCCTCTGCTTTCCTGTTTCAAAATATCCACACTAGGCATGAGAGAACATTTATTCCAGCATAGTCGGTTTTCTGGCTATGCTGGGAAAACAGCCTGCCTGTCCTCCAATGGTCAGACTTCTGCATATAAAAGGCGACTAAAATTAAATTGTCACTGAATTAAAATTGTAATTTGAAGCTGTCCATGTATGTATGTAAGTCTCTATTGCACCTCTAAGGGCCACTTCATATAGGAGACATCTTTCCCTAAAATCTCTTGAAAAAAAAAACTTCTGTGAGTGTCGATCTCCTGGTCCCTGGCTGTGCTCAGGGGTTCCTCCGGGTGATCTCCACACCACTACCGTGGCCCCTATGTATTCCTTTAAGGGGCTCACATAGGCAAAAAAGACCACTGTAGCTAAATTCACCACCAATCGTTAATCACAACAATTAGAATTTTTTTAGACAAAGTCTACGTTCAGGATGGGCTTCAGGATTATTTATACCTTGCACCCATACCTCCCTCTTCCCATGTACTACTGCATTAAAAAAAAATTCAAATCTCCCACCGGTTGGGAGGAAATACCTCTGCGGTGCCTTATGTAAAACCCTTTGGGCATAGACACCCCTCACAGGATATGTTTTACATAAACTGACTAGTAAAGGGTGTTCATAGCAAAGATCAGGGGACCACAACCTGCTTTCAATGAATTACAATGGAGGTTACATGACTGGTCACACTAGTCAAGAGGAGAGACGAGGTCCCTGTGCTTTTTTAAAAGCATATTTTATTCTGGATTACACTGCAAATTAGGAAAGATGCACAAAACAAATAAAACATTAACGTAAGCAGGGAGAAAATGTAAATGTGCTTTTGACCAGAGTTTAAACTTAATGGGACTGCAAAATTTTCTTTTGAAGTAAATTTTTTCCTATTAAACACCACCATAATAAATACTTGTAATGCAAGCCCTCTTAGATGGTTGCCCATAGCTTTCATTAATTTAGGGGTACACGAAAAAAGAATGCAAAGGATCGGCTTGCCCGCTCCCACCTCCTTTAGCTCTCTATTGAATACTATACATCAATTTTAATGAACTAACAGAAAATTAGAAGAAGCGGGAGCAGATGGGCCATTCCTGACTTTCTGGCTGAGATCAGAACATTCCAAGTTTCTAGAGGCCTTATGGTTCCAGAAATTATCCATACATATTTGGAATCAAAATAATTGTAAGTGAAGGAACAGCAGAAACATATTTTGCAATTGTTACATGTTACTTATTTAGTTTTAGGGTATTTATTTCTGATTGTTTTAAAGAACAGCAGATGTCCTTAAATACTGTATCTGCCATGCGTGCTAAACAATGGTTCATATTCATAAAATGTAATGAGCATCAAAAGTCTTAAAATAATTATCCAGAAACCTGGAAAAGTATTTTAAACAGTATCTTATTGTTTTCAATTTCCAGTATTAATGTTTGTATCTGAAAGGTTGCAATGTCATTACAGTTCACTGAATATTCTTGAAATCTACTTCGAATCTTTATCAAATTTCCCAAAATTTGCTCATCTTTGGACAGTCTTCATCACATGTAGATAGTGTGAAGGAGAACTAAGGCTTGAAGGAATTCTCAATGCTATGAGTATATATCAGTCCAAAGTGCATGAAATAAGGGCAATTACGTAACAAACTAGAATAAATAGCCACATAACAGTTGGGAAAAATTAGAACTTTAACAAACGTTTTTTAAAAGCAAATACAACTTTAATCTTTCAAATTTAAGAGGAAAAAGCTGCCTTCTGCAGATCTTTTAGACGTTATATGTTTTTTATTATTCTATCTGGTGCAAGGCTGCTTTGTACCAGGTGGAATATTAAAAATATACTGAGGCTTAAAGACCCAGAGTAGGCAGATTTCTCCTTTTTCATTTACGTGCTGTGAGGCCTAGACATGGAAGATGGGACTTGGCACAGGGTTTTTTTAGTTTGAAAATGTTCCTGCTAAAAAAATTTAATAAAAAACAACCATGTAGCCATATCTACCAAGTTGAAAAAAACACACCAAAGAAATACATTGCTTTTTTATTAACATAAAATGTGTAGCGCTATGGTCAAATGTGAGTAACAAAACCATTAACAATCCTGCAAGGAATATATAATGGTAATACAATCATGTGTAAATTCCTGAATGGAAATAAATAATGAAATAAATGAATAAAAAGAGTCCGATAAGTAGTAAAGTCCATATAAACAAATCACCACGTGAATACAGATGGGAAATCTTGATGATGTTCCAAAATTATATATTCAAAAGTGTAAATAATCGCCACCACCTGTGAGGATGAGTGAAGGCTTACCAGAGTTGGTGGACTTGAGCTGACATATGTCACTGCAAGTCAAAATACGCTTGTAGTACTAAATCTAGTACATGGAATTAGGCAGTACAGATATCCAGAATCCAGGTTCAGCTGTCAAATCAGATGTACCAATACACATGGAAAGCCTTTGATCCATAGAGCTCCGTAGTGAGCCGGGTATTCAAAAGAAGTAAGGGAAGAAAAATAGCCACATAGCGTAATCCAATAAAAAACTATGTAGTTTAATCAAAATTAAAAGTCAAGTACACTCACATGTATCCTGATTTAAAAACGCAAGGTAAATAAGTTTGAGGCGGCAGTGGAGACGGCCCAACGTTTCGTGTTAAAAACACATCATCTGGGGTGCCTCTCCACTGAAGCCCCCTAGAATATATAGCAAACATAATGTCCATACCTCCAATCAAATTGTGATGTCCTGTCTCACCACCTGCAGCATTACTCCTGTTGAGTGCTTCCTGATAGGAAGCATGGCTGAATGGCGTGCGTTCCACGCCTCATTCTGAGGTCACCTTTGCACCTGTTAATAATATGGCTTGTAATACAAGTGTCCTCTCAAAGGAGAGACACATGTAATGGAGTACACGTTGCAGCGCAACGCTGGGAGAACGCGGCGTGCGTTCCAGACGTGCGTTCCACGCCTCGTCTGCGACGTTCACATCCCATAGGACCGGATGGTTTAGACGTCACTTCCGGGCGACGTGCGCTCCAGATGTAAAAACCAGACGAGTAGGAAGTGTGTCAGATGACACCGCTCGTCTGGACGGATTCTAACAGGGTGAACAAGGCCTATGGACAGCACTGATTACAGTGCGGGACCGCAACACACCATGGTGCATTATAAGAACACTACTACAAACATCAGGGAGATACGGGGAGAGACAGAAAGATGGGGGGCAAAAAACGGACTTTACTTTTAAATGTCATTACAGACTGAACTTTAAAAGTTGAAATAAAATTAAAATTATGACAAAAACAGGAAACAGTTATCTCAGTATTATCAATACAAAGAAAACTGACATGCATGTCACGCATATATATTATGCATATCTTATTAAATAGACATGCATATAAATTATAAATCTATATAATATAACTTACATAAGTTTAGTTTTATTTAAGCCTGCCATGCATAAAATTATGGATGTATGCAAACTCATTTAGTTGCTGAACAATAATGGTATATAAAAAATATAAAAAATATAAAAACGTTTTTTATATAGCTGCGACAGTGAATGCTGTAAGTATGTAAAACAAGACACCACTCACAATTGTACATGTCACATAATCAAATTCGGTATATAAGTGCATATTTAAACAAAAACGAAAAAGGAAAAAGAAAAAGGAAAAAGGAAGAAAACAGGAGAATTCCTACGACTGATTAATAAAAGAATTAATGTCCCACTCGACATTCATTCCGAGAGGGACATAAGTTTGGAGTTCAAAAATCCAATACGTTTCCAAGCGTGATACCCCTCTCGTCATGGCACCGCCTCTCCAAGGGGGCGTATATTTATCTATGATAGTAAATTGTGTCCCGGTTGGGTCTCTATGATGGAAATGTTTGTAATGCCTAGGGACTGGGTGTTTAGTATCACCACCTTTGATGAGGGCAATATGTTCTCCCACCCTAATCGCAAATGTGCGTATGGTCCGCCCTACGTATTGCTTGCCACAAGGGCAAGTAATTAGATAAACAATGTAGTTAGTTTCGCAAGTGCAGAAAGATTTAATACTATATTGTCTAGATGTGACTGTAGATGTAAATTGGGCGATTTTGCGCTTTCCCAGCGCATTGTGCTGGCAAACTTGGCATTTCCTACAAGGGTAGAAACCTACCATATTGTGAAAGGAGGATGTCGTCTATGCGCTAGGCGACCCATCATTGGTCGTCTGGGTCAGATACATAGACGACATCCTCCTCCTATGGAAGGGCACTCCAGAATCACTTAAAGCGTTTTTTGAGCTACTTAATTCAAATGATCGGGGCATCTCTTTAACGTATGAGTTCAGTACCAGTAATGTCCATTTTCTAGATTTGGAGATATCACTAGTTGACTGCCAATTTAAATTTAAGACCCATTTTAAATCCACTGATCGTAACGGGTATATTCCCATGGGAAGTTGCCACCACCCATCCTGGCTTCGCTCTATTCCCCGGAGCCAATTTCTTCGGCTCCGCAGGAATTGTAGCGACAATGACGCATATCTGGCCCAAGCTGATGTTTTGAAGTTGCGGTTTTTGGACAAGGGCTATGCGGCTAATGAGGTTGATAATGAAATTCAACGTGTATTATCACTTAGCAGAAAGTCACTAATATCGGTCAAACCAAAGCGTGAACCGGATGCTGGGTTTAAATTTGCCATGCTTACCTCCTATTCAATGCAATATAGACAGATCCAAGGCATAATCAATAAGCATTGGAATGTCCTAAGAGGAGATAATGTTCTGGGTCCACTACTACCTGACCGGGCAAAGGTGATATTCAAAGGTGTCCCTTCTCTACAAAGTCTTGTTGCCCCCAATGTCATCAATCCGCCTATAAAGAGCTCTTTTTTTCACAATATGGTAGGTTTCTACCCTTGTAGGAAATGCCAAGTTTGCCAGCACAATGCGCTGGGAAAATCGCCCAATTTACATCTACAGTCACATCTAGACAATATAGTATTAAATCTTTCTGCACTTGCGAAACTAACTACATTGTTTATCTAATTACTTGCCCTTGTGGCAAGCAATACGTAGGGCGGACCATACGCACATTTGCGATTAGGGTGGGAGAACATATTGCCCTCATCAAAGGTGGTGATACTAAACACCCAGTCCCTAGGCATTACAAACATTTCCATCATAGAGACCCAACCGGGACACAATTTACTATCATAGATAAATATACGCCCCCTTGGAGAGGCGGTGCCATGACGAGAGGGGTATCACGCTTGGAAACGTATTGGATTTTTGAACTCCAAACTTATGTCCCTCTCGGAATGAATGTCGAGTGGGACATTAATTCTTTTATTAATCAGTCGTAGGAATTCTCCTGTTTTCTTCCTTTTTCCTTTTCCTTTTTCGTTTTTGTTTAAATATGCACTTATATACCGAATTTGATTATGTGACATGTACAATTGTGAGTGGTGTCTTGTTTTACATACTTACAGCATTCACTGTCGCAGCTATATAAAAAACGTTTTTATATTTTTTATATTTTTTATATACCATTATTGTTCAGCAACTAAATGAGTTTGCATACATCCATAATTTTATGCATGGCAGGCTTAAATAAAACTAAACTTATGTAAGTTATATTATATAGATTTATAATTTATATGCATGTCTATTTAATAAGATATGCATAATATATATGCGTGACATGCATGTCAGTTTTCTTTGTATTGATAATACTGAGATAACTGTTTCCTGTTTTTGTCATAATTTTAATTTTATTTCAACTTTTAAAGTTCAGTCTGTAATGACATTTAAAAGTAAAGTCCGTTTTTTGCCCCCCATCTTTCTGTCTCTCCCCGTATCTCCCTGATGTTTGTAGTAGTGTTCTTATAATGCACCATGGTGTGTTGCGGTCCCGCACTGTAATCAGTGCTGTCCATAGGCCTTGTTCACCCTGTTAGAATCCGTCCAGACGAGCGGTGTCATCTGACACACTTCCTACTCGTCTGGTTTTTACATCTGGAGCGCACGTCGCCCGGAAGTGACGTCTAAACCATCCGGTCCTATGGGATGTGAACGTCGCAGACGAGGCGTGGAACGCACGTCTGGAACGCACGCCGCGTTCTCCCAGCGTTGCGCTGCAACGTGTACTCCATTACATGTGTCTCTCCTTTGAGAGGACACTTGTATTACAAGCCATATTATTAACAGGTGCAAAGGTGACCTCAGAATGAGGCGTGGAACGCACGCCATTCAGCCATGCTTCCTATCAGGAAGCACTCAACAGGAGTAATGCTGCAGGTGGTGAGACAGGACATCACAATTTGATTGGAGGTATGGACATTATGTTTGCTATATATTCTAGGGGGCTTCAGTGGAGAGGCACCCCAGATGATGTGTTTTTAACACGAAACGTTGGGCCGTCTCCACTGCCGCCTCAAACTTATTTACCTTGCGTTTTTAAATCAGGATACATGTGAGTGTACTTGACTTTTAATTTTGATTAAACTACATAGTTTTTTATTGGATTACGCTATGTGGCTATTTTTCTTCCCTTACTTCTTTTGAATACCCGGCTCACTACGGAGCTCTATGGATCAAAGGCTTTCCATGTGTATTGGTACATCTGATTTGACAGCTGAACCTGGATTCTGGATATCTGTACTGCCTAATTCCATGTACTAGATTTAGTACTACAAGCGTATTTTGACTTGCAGTGACATATGTCAGCTCAAGTCCACCAACTCTGGTAAGCCTTCACTCATCCTCACAGGTGGTGGCGATTATTTACACTTTTGAATATATAATTTTGGAACATCATCAAGATTTCCCATCTGTATTCACGTGGTGATTTGTTTATATGGACTTTACTACTTATCGGACTCTTTTTATTCATTTATTTCATTATTTATTTCCATTCAGGAATTTACACATGATTGTATTACCATTATATATTCCTTGCAGGATTGTTAATGGTTTTGTTACTCACATTTGACCATAGCGCTACAAATTTTTTCTTCCACTTCTTGTTTTGCTGATTTGTCTACATTAGCTGTGTCAGCAGCTGGTCACACTTTTTTAAGCAGCGCAGTATTTCCACAAATTGTTTTCACTTTTTTATTAACATAGTTTCCTAAATATGATTATATCATCAGATGATAATAAACTAAGGCCTCGTGCACACGATAGGATAGCCAGAGGACAACGGTCTGAAGGACCATTGTCTTAGGTTAACCGATGAAGCTGACTGATGGTCCGTCACGCCTACACACCATAAGTTAAATAACCAATCGTGTCAGAACGCGGTGATGTAAAACACAACAACGTGCTGAAAAAAATGAAGTTCAATGATTCCAAGCATGCGTCGACTTGATTCTGAGCATGCGCTGGTTTTTAACCGATGCTTTTGCATACTAACGATCGGTTTTGACCTATCGGTTAGGCGTCCATCGGTTAAATTTTAAAGCAAGTTCCTATTTTTTTAATCAAAGGTTAAATAACCTATGGGGCCCACACACGATCGGTTTTGACCGATGAAAACGGTCCTTGAGACCATTGTCCTCTGGCTATCCTATCGTGTGTACGAGGCCTATATGACTAAAAGTTTGTGAACACCTGACTGTCACACCTATATCAGTTTGCTGGACATTCTACTAATGGTATTTGTGACATCAGATGCTAATGTTGGACCCGAAGACCTAGATCACAATAGAGTTCCAACTCATCCCAAATGTGTTGCGTAGGGTTGAGGTCAGGGCTTTCTGTAGGCCACTCAAGTTCATCCACACTAAATTCACTAATCCATGCCTTTAAAATGTAAAGGCTTTGCACACAAGGATGCAGGCATGTTGGAATGGAAAGGCTTCCCTAAACTGTTGTAAAATGATCTAAATGATCTTTAAGGCCTCGTACACACGACCGAACATGTCTGCTGAAACTGGTCCGCGGACCAGTTTCCGTGGACATGTTCGGTCGTCTGTACGGCCGACCGGACCAGATTCCCGGCCTAGCGGACAGGTTTCCAGCAGACAAATGTTTCATAGCAGGCTATGAAACATGTCCGCTGGAAGTCTGTCCGTCGGACATGTTCGGTCATCTGTACGACTCACCGGACATGTCCGCTCGGCCGAAAGCCCTCACATGCGTCTAAGTGATTCG
The DNA here is from genome assembly GCF_905171775.1 of Rana temporaria. Classification (NCBI taxonomy): domain Eukaryota; kingdom Metazoa; phylum Chordata; class Amphibia; order Anura; family Ranidae; genus Rana; species Rana temporaria. The sequence continues at coordinate 177,823,789 of NC_053494.1, read as the reverse complement.
ACTCATGCGTGGAAGCATTGACCTTCCAGGGTCGCGCACGTCGCCGCATCGTCGTCGTTGCGGCCACGTCACCGCGTTCGCTGTCCACGGGGATTTTGGTCTGATGGTGTGTACACACATCAGACCAAAATCCGGCAGCGGACATGTCCGATGAAAACGGTCCGGTGGACCGTTTTCATCGGATTGTCCGTCTGTGTGTACGCGGCCTTACTGGAAACACCTGAACTCATTTGGAAGGGTGTCCAAACAGTCTTCACTATAAAGTAGATGTGATGGTCTGGTGTCCAAAAACCTTTGACCAAATAGTGGAAGACATCCCAACAGTTTACAACTGTCACATTTAATTCAAAACTGAAAACACCAAATTGAACTTCTATTTTTGAGGGCACGGGGAAGTAACTTATTTTGTTGCCCACAGCAACCAATTAGAGGTTGATTCTCAGTGAATTACAGAGAAATTAAATTAATAATCTGATTAAGAGACACTGTTGAATTTAAGGGTTAAATACTAACAGTGCAGGTTTGGAAAGACTGAGTTTGAGTTTAATGATGCACGTAGAGACTGACTGGTTGAGCACAGAAGAAACAAGGTAGATAGGTGTCTTCAGCATAGAAATTGTATTGAAAGCTGCTGAAGCCTATCAGCTGACCAAGGCAGGAGGTGTAAATAAAGAATAGGAGGCTTTCAAGGACAGAACCTTGGGCGACTCCTACGGAAAGAGGAGGGAAAAAGTTGTATGTGACACTAAAGGTGCCATGAGCTAGGTAAGAGGAGAACCAGCAAAAAAGCAGTCTCAGAGGCCAAGGTAGTGGAGTTTTTGGAGGAGAAGCAGGTAGTCAACTATATCAAAAGCTTCAGAAAGGTCAGTAAGTAAGAATATACAGTTGTGACCATTGATTTTAGTAGATAGAAATTTGTTAGTGAGTTTTAGGAGGACAGTCCCTGTGCAATGTTGAGGCTAAAGCCAGACTGAAAATAAAAAGGTCTACAATAGCCTAATTTATCCTCTCATTGATTACATTATCTAGTAGACTAGACATTCTAGGAGTTTGGAGGTAAACGGGAGCAAGGAGATGGGTATTAAGTTGTTCACACTGGTGGGATCCAGAAAGGGCTTTTTAAGTACGGGGCTTACAGGTACATGTTTTCGATGGTTGGGGAAGATGCCAGTGGAGAAGGAGAAAAGTAAAAGATGAGTTAGTGGATGTACTGTAGAAAAGCAGGATCGTGCGGTGAGGTCAGTGGCTAATGAGGCACTGGCTAGTATCAGAGCCATATACACACAGGTTACATACGTCATGATCGGAAGAGCGAGAGCAATAATTCTAGCACTAGACCTCCTCTGTAAGTCTAAACTTGTGATCTGTAAAAAAAATTATAGCGTCGCCTATGGAGATTTTTAAGTACTGAAGTTTGGCGCCATTCCATGAGTGTGCGCAATTTTAAATCGTGACATGTTAGGTATCTATTTACTTGGCGTAACATCATATTTCACATTATATAAAAAATCTGGTTATCTTTAGTGTTTTTTTATTCATAAAACTGTTTTTTTCCAAAAAAAAGCTTTTGAAAAATTGCTGTGCAAATACTGTGTAACATAAAAAGTTGCAACAACCACCATTTTATTCTGTAGGGTGTCTGCTAAAACAATATATATAATGTTAGGGGGTACTAAGTAATTTTCTAGCAAAAAAATGATTATTACTTTTAGGAGAGAAGTGTCAGAATTTGCCTGGGTGGCAAGGGGTTAATTACCATAAGTAATATACAAATAATTATGATATATTGTTTTTAAGGTAATTTACTATATTTTCTAAAACTGTACTCAAGCAGGTGGCTTAACGGACAAATTACTAAAGTTTGAAGTTATAACTGCAAACCAGTAATTTCACAGTAAACAAATAATAAATTATTATGTTATAACATTTACCATAATAATATATGATTTAGCTTGATTATAAAATTGTCAACAGCAGCAGATTCTCTTTCTCCCTCTTAACTGAGTGTGAAAATCATGGGATTGTGGGAAAATCTTATACACTTATGGACAGGAAACAAACGGGGAACCACAACGAACCTTGACAAAGGAGCGCACATGCTCTGTCCTCGACCTGCGCATGCTCTGAAACGCGTTGTGGTTCCCCGTTCGCTGTCCAGCTGACGTCACACGCCAGTCCACAAGACTGCAGCTTAGCCATTTCCATCTACGGACATAGTCATTTCTCCCTGGCTCCGAGCGGCCACCACAGCCTAGATTTGAGGACACCTCCAGGTGTACCCTCCGTCTCTGGACCTTACAGAATGCACAAAAATATCTAAGTTCCAGTATTCACCACTCTCCCTTGAGTGGGTATTGCTCCCCCGGATAGACCCCTCTCACATGGCCTAGCAGCTGGAATGATGCACGGACAGTATGAGAACAATCTCTGCCACAGACCGTCTGAGAGCGAAAGATGGATAGCCAAGAATCCTCTGCCACAGGATTTAAAGGGTCACTAAAGGAAAACATTTTTTTTGCTGAAATGACTGTTTACAGGGTATAGAGACATAAAAGTTAACTGATTCCTTTTAAAAATGATTACAAATAGATAAAAATCAATCATATAATGTGCCTGCAGGTTAGTTTCACTTTTAAACTGGTTTCATGTTCCTGTGAACTAGAGAGACACACAGAACAAAAACAAAAAATCCAGGGCAGTGTTTTGTTTTTAAAATGAATCTGATTCTGTTAAGTTTTAGACACACAGTAATGACAGCTTAGACCACCGTGAAAAGCTCCCAGTACTGTGGTTATAAGGAGCCAGACAACCAGGAAGTGTGGAGATCACAGCAGAATTACAGTAACTCCAAAGCAAAAATGAACAATAAGCAAATGAAACCAGTACT